>NC_090248.1:22175060-22185389 GCF_037325665.1 Littorina saxatilis | reverse complement strand
GAGAGAGAGAGAGAGAGAGAGAGAGAGAGAGAGAGAGAGAGAGAGAGCGAGACAGACAGACAGAGACAGAGACAGCCAGACCTACCGACAGACAGACCGACCGACAGACAGAGAGACAGACAGCCAGCCAGCCAGCCAGACAGACAAGCAGACAGACAAGCAGGCAGACAGACAGACAGACACAGAGAGAGGGCCTTCAAACGACGGATACTGAAAGACAGGTTCCGCAGTACGTTCAGTCCAAGGCGAGGAAGACTTTCAACAAAGGCCTTGAAACAGAGGTGTCAAAGTACTTCCTAATTCTCTTTAGGACAAGGCCAATTCAAGGCCATCTCTGAATCTTATGGACGTCATCGAGCGGCACTAGACTCTCTGGGTGATAAAAGATCAGTTAGATTCAGCCTCGCCCACGCAGTCAAAGATGTTTTCATCGATAGTCTCGAGGACTCGGCGAACAGAGAAGTAACAAATCGCGTAAGGCGAAAATACAACATTTAGTCAAGCTCAGTCGAACTCACAGAATGAAACTGAACGCACTGCATTTTTTCCGTAAGACCGTACACTCGTAGCATCGTCTGTCCACCGCTCGTGGCAAAGGCAATGAAATTAATAATCCAGAAAAGCGCGGTAGCGGTTGCGCTGAGGAGGAAAGCACGCTTTTCTGTATCTCTATTCTTTTTAACTTTCTGAGCGTGTTTTTAATCCAAACATATCATATCTATATATTTTTGGAATCAGGAACGGACAAGGAATAAGATGAAATTATTTTTAAATCGATTTCGGACATTTAATTTTAATTATAATTTTTATATTTTTAATTTTCAGAGCTTGTTTTTAATCCGAATATAACATATTTATATGTTTTTGGAATCAGAAAATTATGAAGAATACGATACACGTAATTTTGGATCGTTTTATAAAAAAGTAATTTTAATTACAATTTTCAGATTTTTAATGACCAAAGTCATGAATTAATTTTTAAGCCTCCAAGCTGAAATGCAATACCAAAGTCCGGCCTTTGTCGAAGATTGCTTTGCCAAAATTTCAATCAATTTGATTGAAAAATGAGGGTGTGAGAGTGCCGCCTCAACTTTTACAAAATGCCGGATATGACGTCATCAAAGACATTTATCGAAAAAAAGAAAAAAACGTCTGGGGATATCATACCCAGGAACTCTTGTGAACTCTCGTGAAAACGTTCATAAAGATCGGTCCAGTAGTTTACTCTGAATCGCTCTTCACACACACACACACACACACACACACACGCACACATACACCACGACCCTCGTCTCGATTCCCCCCTCTATGTTAAAACATTTAGTGAAAACTTGACTAAATGTAAAAAGTGTTCCGCGAAGAAGAAAATACGACTGCGACTAAGTGTATGAGGTAAGGCTGGAGTGGACGTCAAGAGATAAAAGATCAGTAGCATTCCCGCCCATACAATCAACGATTTGTATGTCGTTAATCTCAAGAACCCGATAAATTGAGAAGCCGCTACTCCCTTTTATGATTTTATTTTTGAACAACGAATTACGACTTAGAGTCTTATACATTC
Source organism: Littorina saxatilis (assembly GCF_037325665.1). Classification (NCBI taxonomy): domain Eukaryota; kingdom Metazoa; phylum Mollusca; class Gastropoda; order Littorinimorpha; family Littorinidae; genus Littorina; species Littorina saxatilis. Next base: position 22,183,828 of record NC_090248.1, on the reverse strand, counting down.
GCCTTCTTCCGCAACGCAGAAGCCTGAAGCAGACGCTCTGAGATGACAGATCCGTAAAACGTTCGCTCTCCGACCCCCCCCCCCCCCCCCCTACACACACACACGCATGCAGTCAAAGATGTTTTTGTCGATTATCAAAAGGACTCAATCAATTGAGAAGTATAAATATTTTTTATTTTAAGTTTATTTTTTATTTTTACGAACAACAAATTACGACTTCGAGTCATACAAACTGCCTCCGTGTGGAACCCTGTAGCGGACGCTCGGAGATGACAGATCCGTTAAACATTTTACCCCCACGCATGCCGTCAAAGATGTTATTGTAGATAATCCCAAGGACTCAATCAATTGAGAAGTTACCTATTTTTTTTTTTAAATATTTGTTTTTATTTTACGAACAACAACTTCGAGTCTTACGAACTTGCAACGTCCTCCGTGTGTGTGGAAGTCTGGTCAAGCAGACGCTCGGAGATAAAAGATCCATAACGTTCTCACCCACGCAGTCAAAGAGGTTTTCGTCCATAACCCCGCGGACTCGGCGACCAAAGAAGTTACGCTTTTTACGAAGGACGAACTACGATGACGAGAAGTATAGGAACGTCACCCCGCGTATGTATACCTCAAGTCAAGGGCCGGAGAACAAGGACCCGTGACGTACTCGCCCACGCAGTCGAAGATGTTTTTGTAGATATAGTCCCAAGGACTGCGACTGGAGAAGTTAAGTTTTGTGCGAAAAATAAGGTTCGACTATAAGGGGGGTAAGATATTTTTCCCTTGGGGTGGACCGCCACTAGGAGACAAAAGATCCTTAACACGATTGCACAGGCAGTAACATGTTTTCTTTATTTGGTGTTTTAACGTCGTTTTCAACCACGAAGGTTATATCGCGACGGGGAAAGGGGGGAGACGGGATAGAGCCACTTGTCAATTGTTTCTTGTTCACAAAAGCACTAATCAAAAATTTGCTCCAGGGGCTTGCAACGTAGTACAATGTATTACCTTACTGGGAGAATGCAAGTTTCCAGTACAAAGGACTTAACATTTCTTACATACTGCTTGACTAAAATCTTTACAGAAATTAACTATATTCTATACAAGAAACACTTAACAAGGGTAAAAAGAGAAACAGAATCCGTTAGTCGCCTCTTACGACATGCTGGGGAGCATCGGGTAAATTCTTCCCTTTAACTCGCGGGGAGACAGTAACATGTGTATTCATATACGGAGTGTGTAATAAATGCGTATCACATGGTTTTACTTTTTACCCCGCGTAGGCCAATCTTACTACCGTCGTGGTGGTGTGCGTTATCTTCCCATTGGGAAGAAAGAGCATAGTTTTCTGTACCAAGTGGATCCGCTAGAGCTAAGCACAGGTGCTTAACAACAACAACAACAACAACAACAACAACAACAACAACAACAACAACAACAACAACAACAACAACAACAACAACAACAGCAGCAGCAGAAGCGACGACGACGACGACGACAACAACAACAACAACAACAACAACAACAACAACAACAACAACAACAACAGCCTATTCCACCACCATTACTACCACGACCACGACAACCAACACCACCACCACCAACAACAACAACAACAACAACTACTACTACTACAGTCTAACCTGCCTGGCGACCACCTTTCAATAACGACCACTTGCCGACATCGACCACCCAAACAGATCCCCAACAAAGGTTTTCTCTATATAAATTTAGTTAACCTGTTTATAACAACCATCTCTCTATAACGTTGACGTTTAGCCGCTCCTTTCACTGGTCCTTATAGACAGGGTCAACTGTACTATCGTCAACAAATAAGTTCAAAAGGCAAAACTAATCACTCCTATCTATTTCAACACGAAAGGCAATCGAGCGAGCATGTGATATACAAAAAAGAAATTTATCAACAGTATCAACTTATTATTATATATCAGTACTTATGGGATTTTACAGCAACTAATTAACCGTTTCAGTAATTACAGTGCCTCGCGGCGCCCCGACTTATGCGTCAGTTAAAACTTAGACTGAGTAATTTGCGGTATTTTATGGAACAGGCAATTAGCATGCAATTAGCAGTTATGTTTACTGATGAAATGGTCTGTGGGTGGGTTGTTTGCGTGTTTTATAGATTTGTCCTTGACTTCGGCCCAAGCACAGAGGCTTTTTTATTGATGCTTTTTGTCTATGCTTGTGAAATATGATTAGTTTCTGTGAGTGTGTATGTGTGTGTGTGTGTGTGTGTGTATGTGTGTATGTGTGTTTGTGTGTGTGTGTGTGTGTGTGTGTGTGTGCATGTGCGTGCGTGTGTGTGTGTGTGTGTGCGTGCGTGTGTGTGTATGTCTGTGTCTGTGTTTGTGTGTCTGTGTGTCTGTGCCTGCGCGCGCGTGTGTGTCTGTGCGTGTGCGCATGTGTTTCAGTCTGTCTGAGCGTCCGTCTTATTAGGAAATAGCACACCATTTTCTGCAATGGTGACGATACAGATACCCCTCCTCCCCCCCCCCCCCTCCCAGCCCCTGACTTCTTCGCCCCCCACTCCACCCCCCCTTAGCTAAAGACGTCCATCCTTGATTGATGACAGGAGCCCAGCAGGATGACCGGTGGGTGTGACCGGCACTGACCAGGGGAGAGTGTGAAAAATGACCACCAACATTGTCACTGACACAAGACCAATACTAACTGGCCGAGCTCCGTAGCACCCACGCAAATTTTAATTAAGAAATGCTCGCTGGGGAGAAGAAGGTTCCGAGTCTTTCTGCAAAATGGAATTGAGCCGATTCTTGTTAGCTGGGGGTAGCTCCATTTTCTGTACAGGTCTCTTTTCCCATGAGGTTTTTGGTGGTCTTGTTGTACTTTTTTCGTAGTTTTTTTCCCTCGGTTCTTCTTTTTGTCTGCGCCGCTCTTCTTGATTAAGAAGTAGAATCTGGTGCCATGCATCTTAGTCACTTCTGTGTAATCTTGTCTGACACTACTGGTGTTGGGAAGGAAAGACCAAACATGGGAGGATTTGGAGATTTGTGGACGGTACTCAAAGCATTGCCCTGCTTAGATCTTGGCGATATTCTTTAACATGACATGCATTGTGTTGTTTCCTCGTCATATGTATTACCGTTGCAATTGTTTGTTAGCTGGCCAGTTTTCATGCTTAGTTACATGATATGCATTGTCGTATTTAAAGCATTGCCTTGCTTAAATCTAGGCAATGTTCTTTAACATGACATTGTGTTGCTTCACCATCATGTATAAACGTTGCAATTGCTTGTTTGCTTGCTTGTTCGCATGCTTGGTTGGATGCATCGACGCATGGTTGATGAGTGGTCTCCTAAGTTTGTCACAGTCCTCAGTTCAATTTTGTACTTTTGTTACTGTCTGTTCTTTTTGGCTAAACATAAAATAAGACATATAAGACAGCTTTATTTATCTTCTAAGAGTACTTCTGTACGCACGTGCTCTAAAGTGCTCGCCGTTACTGCAACACAGAATCTAATTACGCTAACGAATAACAGCCTCAGTGAAATCAGCCTTAAAAATAGAAACAGTAGCAGCAGCTGTCCAGTTGCGGTCATTTCAGGCTGCCCCCGCTCCGGACGCAAGGACATGTGCACAGACCCTTTGTCCATCGCTCAGTGTTGCTGCTGCTGCATGCGACGGTCAGTCCAATCAATGAGCCTGTGATACTACAGCGGTACCTGTCGTGCGGGGACAGTTTAATTAGGAACAGTGGACCGGAGACCAAAGGCACTTCCCAAAATCAAAATCGCTAAAGCAGAGTTGCAGACTGATACTAACATGCACACAACATGAAGTAGGCGGCAAAACTGACCCCATCCCCCTTTTTTATTTTTATAATTTAGGTACAAGAACAATTCATGTAATGTTTAATTTGAAACAATACCGTCTGTACAAATATGTGTATGTATGTACGAACTGCAGTGATAGTGTTTTCAATACTATGTCGGTTGTCATGACGTTTGTTTTCGTTAATTTTGATTATTTCTGTGATACTTCTTTGTTGTGTCCGTATGAAATGTTAATTTTTGGGAGTGTCTGAGTTAGCTTTCTTTGTTAGCTTCAAAGTCCAGAGCCCAGAGCAATCAAGCGACACTTTTCCATACAATATCAAGTTGAGTTGTACATGTATTACATGGACAATTCGACAATACCTGGATGGTTGGCTTGTTCGAAACAGAAGCCTCTAAACGATGATCCTCTTCTTTCGTTCACTTACGAATAAACTAAAAATAAATCATTGCACCCAGTTTCGTACCTCAACTAAAACATTCATTCCCGTGTCATTTTATTCAAAATGTCTATGCCATTCAAGGTCCTCCACTTGGCTATCTGGCGCTCTGGAATCACTGTTTTAGTTATTGTGCAATAATTGTTTTGCCGAGTTTATGACCCCGTCTCCCTTTCTGCCATAAGTGTGTTATAAAAAAAAGCACTGCTCAAGGCAAACCTATTTCTTCAACACTTCTTCCTGTTTTACGATCTGGTTGACTTCAATCGCAGTCTGCTGCTGCGAGTGTGATTGCTAATAGAAGGATTTCTTGATTCAGAAAAGATCCTTTTAAAAAGTCCCATGGGCAGCACGATTTTTGTTGTTGTTCCTTGGGATGTGTCCAGAGGGGCCGCACATTTGAGGCATCAGTGTATTAAAAGCCCCTCACCCCCGCCCCCCCCTCCTCCTTTTCTGCCTTTGTTGTGATCTTCAAGTCATTGACCTCGAACCTCACAAGGACACCGCTCGCTCCCTACGACGCCTAACATGACTCAGCGACAGTCAGTCACTGTCCTCCATAGAAGTCTTCCATCCTGCCTCCTCCCTTGACACCATTCAAACTGCTATTGTTTTTTTTCTCGCCCCCTCCCCCAATCACTCTTCCTTCACTGAACTACTTTTGCTATATAGTAGTACGTAGTATGCACTATGCCATACTGTGTTCGAAACAGCTTGCAGATAGTGTGTTCCACAGTAGAACAATTCAGTTTAGAGTGCAGTGTTTTGTCTAGAAGAAACATTTCTTCTGGTGAAAAATACCCCTTTACAGTCATCCTAGCGGGTTTGAACATAACGATTGTGTACTAGCAGTACTTCCGCACGTAATACATCTCTTGAAGACGCTAGCGGCACTGACCTTGCATGTGTGTTTTGAGGATCTGCTATCTACTAATCATTCTTAACTGTACTGTACCCCTCCCCCCCCCCCTCTCCCGTTTTCCCTCTCCCTTCCGGTCTTCCATCTCTCCCGTCATCCTTGACCATTAAAACTGCTACTACCCCACCCCCCCCGCCCCCCCCCCCCCCTCGCACTTCTCTTCTCTCCTCTCAGTCTTGCATAACCTCCCTCCCTTCTTCCCCGTTTTATTTGAAGTCTTTTGTAGTCACTGTCCTCAGTAAAAGTCGTCCGTCCCTCTTATTCACTGCCTCGACGATTCGAACTACTACTATTTCCCCCCTCCTTTTTCTCAGTCTTGCCCTTCCCTCCTACACCCTTTCATTGACAACACTGTCACTGTCCTCGCTCCCTCCCACGACGATCCAAGCTGTTTCTCACCCCCCCTCCCCCTCCCCTCCCCCCTACATCCTCACACAGACTTCGTCTCCCTCCCTCCCTCCCTCCCCCTTTGATAGTCACTGTCCACAGTAAAAGTCGTCCATCAAACCCCTTCCCTCGATACCATTGTAACTGCTATTTCCCTTCTTCCCCTCGCCCTTCCTCCTTCTCTCTTTCTCCTCTCCGCCCCGACCAGGTTTCATTGAGGACGATAATAGTCATTTAGGGTCGCGCTGGGAAGGTTCTCACAGTCACTTACAAGGTCGCTCTTTCATCGTTTCTCATGGTTCTTTTCTGTAATGTCGCACTGCTGCTAGTGGTCTTCTGACTTCTGAATCTGACTCTGGCGTTGTTGTTGTTGATGGTGGCGTTGATGATGTTGTTGTTGTTGTTGTGAATGCTGCTTTTGTCGTTGTTAGCGGTTGTTGCTACAAGAAAACAAGAGAGAAAAAAAACAAAAGAATTAAGAAAGAAAGACTTTTACAGTATAAGAAAGAAAGACTTTTACAGTATAAGAAAGAAAGACTTTTACAGTATAAGAAAGAAAGACTTTTACAGTATAAGAAAGAAAGACTTTTACAGTATAAGAAAGAAAGACTTTTACAGTATAAGAAAGAAAGACTTTTACAGTATAAGAAAGAAAGACTTTTACAGTATAAGAAAGAAAGACAGAAAGAACGAAAGAAAACAAAAAACCCAGAGAGGACAAACAAACGATGGGGGTGGGGGGATGTCGCTGGGAGAGGGTGGTGACTGGTAGGTAGATGAGAAAAACAAACAAACAAACATTGATATTTTCATTCTTCTTTTGCAAATTTAATTTTGTCTTTGTTAGTTAACAAAATTCAAAGTTGTGTGGTTAAGGCTTAAGGCTTAACAAAGTCACACAGACACACCTATCAGATGACCTTGGCAGATTGAATCGTACTGAACTAACAATACAGATAATTGCACGTGAAGTAGTGGAGATTGACAAGCACAAAGAGATATAAACAGCTGAATAAATCACACGTGCACTGTCAGTTTAAAAATCGAAAGATTCTCTTATCTCTTCACCAACACCAACAGAGAGAGAGAGAGAGAGAGAGAGAGAGAGAGAGAGAGAGAGAGAGAGAGAGAGAATTGAATTGAACTGAATTGAATTGATGCTATAAGTCGGTCAAGGTTATGAGTCAGAGCCACAGCTAGTACCGTCCTTACTCCGGGCTCGCCAGTTATTATTACGCTTTCAAGTTTCTCTTTGTGGGATGCTTCTCTCTCTCTCTCTCTCTCTCTCTCTCTCTCTCTCTCTCTCTTTATCTGTACTCTGTGTGTGTGTGTGTGTGTGTGTGTGTGTGTGTTGGGGTGGGGGCTGGTGGAGGGGGGGGGGGGACAAAAAGAAAAAACGGAACTTGATCACTACAATGCAACACATTCAATGAATGATAGTTTGCCACAATTGCATATATGTTTATACCGGCTTACATTCTTCTCGTCCTCTTTGTCTGCTGCAAGTCCTCTTTCGCCACAAAACGCAACAAGCAAGGCACAGATGAAAAATAGCGACACGTGCATTTTGCAGCCGAACGTCATGACGCGCACGTAAAAGGGGAATCCTCGGGAGTTCCCATTGCTTGAGAAAATTATATAAAAATGAAAATGTAACGAAACGCGAAAATGTGGCAGTTTGTCAGTAGGCTTGATATTTATCACTCGTATCATAGGAGTATTTGAAGTGTCTTCCACAAGCAGCGAAAGTGCAGAAATGGCTATTTTGACCCATTTGACCAGATAGTACTGGCCAACCAGGTAGTACTGTAACAGACGCTCGCCCTATTTGTCCGCTGAATTAGCTAGCTCACCATAGTAAGACATCAAGACGTCATGCAAATGTTCTTCTTCCGAAAAGAAACTTAATTGTCTGTTCTTGGGCAGTAATTTGCTCTCAGTTAAACCACAAAGTCGTTACAGGGAGCTTAATTATAATAAAAGAAGCCTGGATGGACAATCACCTGCTCCGTCATTTAGCTTTTATAGACTTTTGTAATCAGCCTTCTGTGGAGACTTATAATGAGTGCTTTGACTATCTTAGTGTACTGTTGTTCTCAACGCCAACAATAGCCTACAATCAGCGTTGGACGTAAATGGCCTTGCATGTTAGGCCCTTTCCTCAACACCCATGCTGTAGATTCATCAGAGCTTAAGTCTGGCTTATAGTTGTAATTGTGTCCAGATCAGACTAAAGCTGCTCCCTTACACCAGGAATTCAGAGATATTTTTCAGCTTTGAAGCCGATTGTGGCAGCGATCTCTTGCTGATTTCTGTTAAGTACCAACCAGTCTTTTCTTTTTAGTTGAGTGAAAGATCACAACATCCAGGGATGCATGACGCACAGAAAGATCACAACATCCAGGGATGCATGACGCACAGAAAGATCACAACATCCAGGGATGCATGACGCACAGACCGTTAAGACAATACAATTTGGACAGGATAAGCGGCTATGACATCAATTAAACAAATTGATGATTTATTATCTATCTTCCTTGCCTTTGTCGTCCGCAAGATCATAAAGTTGCTAGAACACCTGCTGTTTCATGGACCATGGAGTTGAGGTGTTGGGTTGTTGTATGGGGGTGTCCGACGTGTGTAGGAGAAATGTGTGTGTTTGTGTGTGTGAGTGTGTGTGTGTGTATATGTGTATGTATGTGTGTGTGTGTGTGTGTGTGTGTGTGTGTGTGTGTGTGTATGTGGGTGTATGTATGTGTATGTGTGTGTATGTGTGTGTGCGTGTGTGTGTGTGTGTGTGTGTGTGTGTGTGTATGTGTGAGTGTGAGTGTGTACGTGTGTGTGTGTGTGTGTGTGTGTGTGTTAGTGTGTGTGCGTGTATGTGTGTGAGTGTGTGTGTGTATGTGTGTGTGTGTGTGTGTGTGTGTGTGTGTGTGTGAAGGGATTCCTTACTAATAGCAATGAAATGGAACAGCAAGGCAATAACCAATAATGACATAAATAACCATAGTTTGGAAAAGAGAGCCTGATACTCTTAGTTACATCCACACACACACACACACACACACATACACACACAAAAAACACCAGATCGACTGCAGACATTCCAGATTTCAAAATCCAGAATTAAAAACAAGAAAGGTAAGTTACTGGTGCACGTTTACTTGTTGACAGAACAAGACATTTACAAGTACATCGACATAATGTTCTTTATTG
>NC_090248.1:22150060-22170060 GCF_037325665.1 Littorina saxatilis | reverse complement strand
GCGTTCAGTTTCATTCTGTGAGTTCCACAGCTTGACTAAATGTAGTAATTTCGCCTTACGCGACTTGTTCTTTCTTTCTTTCTTTCTTTCCTTCTTTCCTTCTTTCTTTCTTTCCTTCTTTCTCCTTTTCTTTCTATCTTTCTTTCTTTTTCTCTCTCTCTCTCTCTCTCTCTCTCTCTCTCTCTCTCTCTCTTTATGTCTTTTTCTTTCTTTCATTCTTTATTTCTACCTTTCCTTGCCTCCCTTTCTTTCTGCAACCCGCAGTGTATCTTGGTTTTCAAAATTCTTAAAAGGCGAACATCGGGAGGAATTCTCTGGGGATCATCTTTGCCAACCTTTAAAATTTACAAGGATGTTTTTTCCAGATTTCTGTCCTGTTTTTCACTCGTTGCTTCCACGTCGTCTCTTTCAAATCCTTACTTTTTCGGAATATTTCCTTGGAGTGTTTTTGTTTACTCGGCAAAGTTTATGCGTAGATTGAATCCGGCATTACACGTCTTATGTTGTTTACCATTAGTGTTGAAAACTTCCAGTTCCGTACGTACCACCCCCGTCATCATCACCTTTTTTCCGCCTATCTTCCTTTTCCGGGTAATACAAGTTAATCTTTTACGTTATAGACATCTACATCCCGTTCCATAGGAAAGAGGCACAGTGCATCCTGGCAAATGACGTAGACATGGAATCAACAATCATCTTGACAAATGACGTAGACATGGAATCAACAATCATCTTGACAAATGACGTAGACATGGAATCAACAATCATCTGGACAAATGACGTAGACATGGAATCAACAATCATCTTGACAAATGACGTAGACATGGAATCAACAATCATCTGGACAAATGACGTAGACATGGAATCAACAATCATCTTGACAAATGACGTAGACATGGAATCAACAATCATCTTGACAAATGACGTAGACATGGAATCAACAAGGGTTTCTCCCCCGAAAGCGGCGTATGGATGCCATAAATGTCGGGGTAAAAATGGTCATACACATGAAAACCGTGGTATACAGTCTTGAGTCGAGCGTTTGAAAGTGCCTGCGCCTGAAGGCGGGTGTAACTTACACCTCGTGGTATCAGTCTGCCTTAGAGATGAGGACGAAAGTTGGCCAGATGGCCAGAATAGCGCGCTGCATTTTCCTGCATAGAACTAAGGCGCGTCTGCCGCGACGATGCCTGAGCTAAACATTGGTGGGCACTGCTCACAGCCCGGCACACGGCACTGTAAACATTCCCCGTCCATTCACCTCTCTCGCCACCATCCGCCCTACCCTTGGTCTCATGCCTGCATAGTTTCATCCTATGAACGAAGAGGCATAATCAACATGGGCGAGTTAAGGCTGTGGTTTTGGGGGCAGAGGGAATTAGACTTCAGGTTCATATTCAGATTCAAAGCTTTATTACAAAAGGGATGGAGGTTTTAGGTAACGCCTAATTTTCCAGCCTGCCGTCCCTAAAAGACATACACGGTATTACACATTACATACCACATTTAGAAACAGCCAAAAAGCAAAACATTTTTAAATAGCCAAAAGCAGTAACTTATTTAAGGAGAGAGAGAGAGAGAGAGAGAGAGAGAGAGAGAGAGAGAGAGAGAGAGAGAGAGAGAGAGAGAGAGAGAGAGAGAGAGAGAGAGAGAGAGAGAGAGAGAGTTTGGAGACAAATCCTTTCTGTCGCCTTCGACACCAACTGTCATTTCCCTGCCGCGGTAACCCAGCCCCAGCACCAGCCCCCCCCCCCCCCCCCCCCCTAAAAAAAAAAAAAAACGATGGAAAAAAAAGGAAAGAAAAGAGAAGTCTAGATAAACAAGAAGTTGCAACCAGACACCTATTCTGTCTGCCTATGTCCCTGGTAAGTTCATGTCTGGGTTTGGCACCGATTCTTGAACCGTCAAATGAAGAAAGAGGGGGGGGGGGGGGGGGGGGGGGGCTAGGGAGGGTGATAGGGTTGACGAAGGGAAGGAAGAGGGGGAAGATGGAACGAGAGGGAAAAAGATGATAAAATGGAAGCTAGGTGGTTTGACAAACGGCGTCTGTATGTTTGTATAGGAAATAAATAATAAATAACAAGAAGCAGGCGGTTTGGGTAAAGAGCCTGGCAGGGGGAGGAGGTGCGTGAGGCAAGGGGGGGGGGGGGGGGGGTTGGGGGCAGAAGGGGTACCCCCAGATCTTGAGATTTTTGGCAAAAGGGGCGCCAAGTGAGTCAGTGGTGTCTTGACGTCGCTGAATGCACCCATTCACAACATTGGTTTTGCCTTCAAGAGCTTCTGTCGGCCCCACACAGACAGGTCTGGAGGGTCGGAGGGTTTGATATGTGTGTGTGTGGCTGTGTGATATAATGTGTGTGTGTGTGTGTGTGTGCGCGTGTGTGTGTGTGCGTGTGTGTGCGTGTGTACGTGTTTGTTTGCCCGCGCGTGCGCGTGTGTGTATGTGACGGTGTGTGAATGTGTGTGTGTGTGTGTGTGTGTGTGATGTGTGTGTGTGTGTGTGTGTGTGGGTGAATGTGTGTGTGTGTACGTGTGTGTGTGTGTGTTTGTGTGTGTGTGTGTGTGTGTGTGTGTGTGTGTGTGTGCGTTGGTATGGTCTTATGGTTTTATCAGAGTCATTTCTACGTCGTATCATCTTGCTTTTGAGTCAGGAAAACTCATGATGAATGAATAAATACCCTTCACAGCATCTGTTTTGCCTTCATGAGGGTCTTGCGGCCACGCCGACTGAGGGTCGTGTATGCATGGGTTTGGGAGCGCCATTTTCCGTCGTTGACTTTCCAAACACTTTCTTTCTTTCTTTATTTGGTGTTTAACGTCGTTTTCAACCGTTCTTCCAAACACTTGGATAGCTATGTTTTTGAGCCAGGGAAATACTGAAGAATGAAACGCTTGCTGATCCATTTTACAGCAATTCTTTGTTTTCACAGACAGCCGGTTCAGGATATGCTTATTCGTCCCTTCATTGAATATTCAAGCTTTCTTTGCGAAATCCAAAAGTATTTTAATGAGGAAAAGAACGAACATATAACATTTTACGTGGGTTTTTAAAATACTAACAGCTCGGATCTGTCAGAAAGAAAAAGGGCAAATGAACGGCGTGTTTAAGAGCGTAAGATTATTGTTGCAATCGCCGAGTGAAACAATTAAACGAATCAATCCCAAATTGTTATTTTTACCTCTGCGCAGAAAGAAGCTAGGGTATTGTACCTTACCCTGCTATTAGTGGAAGAAAAACGTCAGGAAGAATATTGATCATGTTAACATGATCATTCATCTTACATTTCTGTGTTTTCTGTTTTTTCTGTGTTTTCTGTGTTTTCTGCATACGTCACTGATTAATCAAACCTTGTGAAAATAGAACCAGTATAACATTGCATTATACTTTGTTCATAATTATGCTCTAAGAAACAAGGGGATGTGTAAGCGCTCTATATATAGCCCACATTGTTTCTTTGTTTATAGAATATAAATCCCCCCTTGTCCTAAATAAAATTAGGCTTTCTCAACTTCAACAATTCATGTCCACAAAGCTTATTGACAGAGAAGAACACATTTTACACATGTAACGAACAAAGATCTTCAAGTCTAGGCTACAAAGACTTGACTAAAGAGGATGTTCTTGATGAGTGGTATCATTTGTTGATGTGTTCCTGAGAGCCATCACAGTGCTTTTCATTATATACTCGTATCAAAAGATCTGCCGCGACAGAAAGATTAAACACGATTAAACACATCTGGCGTCGGTTTACCATTTGCGGGGTGAGGAGACGGGAAGAAACAAGACACCCTTTAAATGAGAGTGAGAGAGACTGAGAGAGAGAGAGAGAGAGAGAGAGAGAGAGAGAGAGAGAGAGAGAGAGAGAGAGAGAGAGAGAGAGAGAGAGAGAGAGAGACTGAGAGAGAGAGTGAGAGAAAGAGAGAGAGAGACAGAGACAGAGAGAGAGAGAGAGAGAGAGAGAGAGAGAGAGAGAGAGAGAGAGAGAGAGAGAGAGACAGACAGACAGACAGACAGACACAGACAGACAGACAGAGAGACAGACAGACAGACAGACAGACAGACACAGAGATACACAGAGAGACAGAGAGAGAGATAGAGAGAGACAGACAGACAGACAGACAGACAGACAGAGAGAGAGAGAGAGAGAGAGAGAGAGAGAGAGAGAGAGAGAGAGAGAGTTGAATTGAAGTGAATTGAATTGAATTGAACTTTATTTAACAAGGATTAAGATTTAAGGCCACGCCTTTTCTTACAATCTGTCCTTGGGACGCACAGACACACAATGATAAAATTGAAAAATTAAAAATTAAAAAGTTAAAAAGTTTACCAACAAAAGGAGGTCAGAAAACTTCAGCACGTGATGATAAAGATGACGATGATGATGATGATGATGATGATGATGATGAAGATGAGGCATGAAGAGCATACATATGTGGTTATTCATAAAATCAAATGAGACAGACAGACAGACAGACAGACAGACAGACTGACTGACTGACAGAGACAGACAGACGGAGGAGAGAGAGAAAGAGAGAGAGAGAGAGAGAGAGAGAGAGAGAGAGAGAGAGAGAGAGAGAGAGAGGGAGAGAGAGAGCTAGTGAGATTTTGAAAAGAGTTCGAGCGAGGCAGACTGCGAGACAGAGAGCTTCTCTACATTGCCCCGTTATCATGATATGTCGCCCAAACTCTGCTGCCACCAGGGTCCGAAAATCAAGAATTATCAGATCAGCTTCCTCCCAAAGTGTCAGGGGAATGGAATTTCTGTCTGATTTTATAGTAACAGCCCATTAAAATCTCACTGAATCACCCATTGTCTTTCAGGGAATCTTCCCCAAGCCACAGACAGGCCTCGGCGCCAGACACTGCTATCATCACAAATCCACAAGACAAGACAAGACAAGACGAGATACAAGACAAGACAAGGGAAAGTTTAGACCCCCAGCTCTCAGTGCTTGCTTTCGCCATTAACAAAAACACCACAGTATCAAGTTTACTGGATTTCTTCCTTCGCTTTTAGTGCGCCCAGACGACAGTGATATCCTCTATTTTCAATCAGGCTGAAAGGAAACAAAGAATTTTTGTTTTCTTGCCATGCGTCCTTGTCTAGAATTTCCCATTCCGCCCCCTTGCCGTATTTCAGTTCCACCTCGTGGCGAGCCATCAGGGACCTAGACATGCTTTGGACGAAAGATACGAGTACATTTATTCCATTTAAAGGCACGGTTCTATCCTGTGTGTGAGAACAATTCTTGTCAGCAATCCAAGAACAATAAAATAATAGACTGCTAACGTTTTAAAATTCTGAATAAAAAACAAGAAAGGTATAATTATGTTCTTCGAACATTGGAATTTATTTTTCTGTATTTTAGTGTTTGTCTGTCGGTCTACTAAAAAGACCGCTGCAATAGACGTTCCAATAACCAGAGACATACATTATCTATGTCTCTGCAATAACATACCTTTCTTGGTGTTTTGTTTGGTGTGGATTCAGTTCGGCTTGTCAGCACTTCAGCTCAGACTAGGCTAGGCTAGGCTAGGCGGGGGTATAAGACTATCATTCCACTTCGACACATACCTTCTTCTTCTTCTTCTTCGTTCCACGTTCACTCATGTTTTAGCACGAGTGGATTTTTACGTGTATGACCGTTTTTACCCCACCATGCAGGCAGCATACGCCGCTTTCGGGGGAGGCATGCTGGGTATTTTCGTGTTTCTATAACCCACCGAACTCTGACATGGATTTCGGGGGAGGCATGCTGGGTATTTTCGTGTTTCTATAACCCACCGAACTCTGACATGGATTACAGGATCTTTTCCGTGCGCACTTGGTCTTTGTGCTTGCGTGTACACACGAAGGGGGTTAAGTCACTAGCAGGTCTGCACATAAGTTGACCTGGGAGATCGGAAAAATCTCCACTCTTAACCCACCAGGCGGCAGCGACCGGGATTCGAACTCACGACCTTCCGATTAGGCCGACGTCTTACCACCACGCCGCTGCGCCCGTCGCGACACATACCAAAAATCAACTTGCTGTCCTCTTCTTGTGGGGCAAAGTTAAAATAATATTATTTTAACAAATTAGTTACGCAGATTTAATTGGTACTGGGGGCTTATAGTTTATATCAATTAATAAACAATTCCTTCTCTGCATATCAGAAAACATTGAGGCTGTTGATGTTGTGTACGTGTCCAAGTGGAGGGGTGGCTGATCCCGTGTCAAAGACTGACTGGATCGGAGATTATGAGCCGAATTGACGGTGTGCAGGAGAAGGACCATACATACATAATGACATACTTTGAATGTTAAGTGATGATGCTATCACTTGTTCGCTATGTTGTCATCTTTCTTTCTTTCTTTCTTTCTTTCTTTATTTGGTGTTTTACGTCGTTTTCAACCGTTCAAGGTTATATCGCGACGGATGTTGTCATCGTAAATGTGTATTGCTTATTATTTTTTAGAACGTGTCCATTATCACTTTGCATGTTATCGTTCCATATGTTATTTCCTTGTTTGTTTGTTTGTTTGCTTAACGCCCAGCCGACCACGAAGGGCCATATCAGGGCGGTGCTGCTTTGACATATAACGTGCGCCACACACACGACAGAAGTCGCAGCACAGGCTTCATGTCTCACCCAGTCACATTATTCTGACACCGGACCAACCAGTCCTAGCACTAACCCCATAATGCCAGACGCCAGGCGGAGCAGCCACTAGATTGCCAATTTTAAAGTCTTAGGTATGACCCGGCCGGGGCCGGTTCGAACCCACGACCTCCCGATCACGGGGCGGACGCCTTACCACTAGGCCAACCGTGCCGGTCCCTTATTTCCTTGTGGAATGATTATCATACAGCAAAAGTGAATAAAACACACCATGTTTTCAGGTTGTAAAATATTGCAGACAGCTAAGTGTATTGACTCTCCCCCTCTAAATAATCGCATTTTAGTCAGAAAGAGGAGGAAGAAGAAGAAAACCTATTTTCACGGGGAAGACTGGGACTGAGCTTTAAAAGCCTCAAATCAACACAGCTAAGTGTATTATATCCACTCTCCACCTCTCAACTCTCCGCTGTGTAGTCAAGAACAGGAAGAAGGAGAAAACTTGTTTTTCACGGGAAAGACAGGGCCTTCAAAGATGTAAAAGAATACACATATACAGACAGCTAAGTGTATCCACTCTCCACCTCTCAACTCTCCGCTGTTTAGTCAAAGCTCGGGAAGAAGAAGAAAACACGAAGACTATTCTCCTCTGACACGCCGGAACGTCTTCATTATCAGCTGGGCGCGAGACTCTTGGTCTTTTCCCCTTTGACCCCTTCCACCAGCTGGTCATCTATTGGTCAGATCCGCAAATAAGCTGACCCTTGACCTCGCGGCTTGCCCTCAAGTATTTTGGTGACCTGGCGTTACCCTCCCCCTGCAGTGTCTGGTGTCTGGAGATTGGCCCAAGCTGTGGTTGAGCAGTCTGGAGATGATGGGGCTGTATTGTATACATGATGGTCTGGGATGCACATGTCGATAGTAGGATGGGTAGTCAAAACTGATCAGTAAAATGCCGATGATATGAGTAACATTTGAATATGTTGGCAATCCTCTTCCTCCTCCTCCTCATAGTTATCATCATCATCATCATCATCATCATCATCATCATCATCATCATCATCATCATCATCATCATCATCATCATCATCATCATCATCATCAATCAATCAATCAATCAATATGAGGCTTATATTGCGCGTATTCCGTGGGTACAGTTCTAAGCGCAGGGATGTATTCATTTATCATCATCATCATCATCATCATCATCATCATCATCATCATCATCATCATCATCATCATCATCATCATCATCATCATCATCATCATCATCATCATCATCATCATCATCATCAGCAGCAGCAGCAGCAGCAGCAGCAGCAGCAGCTGCAGCAGCCGCAGCAGCAACAGCAGCAGCCGCAGCAGCATCATCATCAGCATCATCATCCTCAGCAGCAGCAGATGTACTATCCTCCTCCCCCACCCCCGATTCCTCTCCTTCCTCCTCCTCTACATCGTAATCATGAAAATAACAGATTGAGGCCTCCTCTTTTTGATTCAAGACTGAGCTCTTGTTTTGAGACGAATCGTCATGCCTTGCTAGAATCCCACTTTTGACCGAAACAATAAGCTAATTATTTTATACAACAAATACTACCAAGAGATATTTCAGATTCTGAGTTTTGACTGAAACAAGATACTTATTTCATACCACATAGACCACAAACTTCAAAAGTCATTTTATGTAGGTTTATTTTTTTACAATTTTCAGATTTTTAATGACCAAAGTCATTAATTAATTTTTAAGCCACCAAGCTGAAATGCAATACCGAAGTCCGGCCTTCGTCGAAGATTGCTTGGCCAAAATTTCAATCAATTTGATTGAAAAATGAGGGTGTGACAGTGCCGCCTCAACTTTTACAAAAAGCCGGATATGACGTCATCAAAGACATTTATCGAAGAAAAGAAAAAAAAGTCCGGGGATATCATTCCCAGGAACTCTCATGTCAAATTTCATAAAGATTGGTCCAGTAGTTTAGTCTGAATCGCTCTACACACACACACAGACAGACAGACAGACACACACACACACATACACCACACCCTCGTCTCGATTCCCCCCTCTACGTTAAAACATTTAGTCAAAACTTGACTAAATGTAAAAACAGAGCAGGTTTTTGCCTTCAGATTCAGGGTTATGGCGCAGTACAAGAATCTCAACTAACGACAACCCCCAGCCCCCTAGTGCCGACAACTGGACAGTGCAAGTGCAGTATATTGTTTCAGTAATCCTTTCGTACCTCAAGGAGGGGTAAAATACCCCTACTTCGCGGCCCTGAGTGCTTTGATTGGGGACTGATTTGTGTACAGCCTGTCAGAGAGCCGAAGTCCGTCTGTTGTTTAGCGGGGGTCAATTGGAGCCACTGGTCAGCAAAAAGTGGCCTTGATTGGCCGGCCACGCTTGTGGTGATGAGAAGACCTTCAGTTTCTTTCACCTCCTTCTTTCCCCTTTTCCTCTCTCTTTCTCTCTCCCTTTCTCTCTCTGTCTCTCTGTCTGTCTGTCTCTCTCTCTCTTTTTCTATTTCTCTCTCCCTTTCTCTCTCTCTCCTCTCTCTCTCTTTCTCTCTCTCTCTCTATATATATATATCTCTCTCTCTGTCTCTCTCTTTATCTCTCTCTCTCTCTCTCTCTCTCTCTCTCTCTCTCTCTCTCTCTCTCTCTCTCTCTCTCTTTCTCTCCCCTGTTCCTCCTCGATCTTCTCCCCTTCAACCGTCTTTGGTTTCAAAGCTTTCCCTTGTTGTTTATTCATTGAGTTCACAATGTGAAAAAGTACATCTGCTTTTAGGGGTGATGGGTTTGGAACCCGGAATGATGGACACGGGGTTGTTGTTACTTATCTGTCCCTCTTTGTGTCTGGTCTCTAGAATGTGTGTGTGTGTGTGTGTGTGTATGTGTGTGTATGTGTGTATGTACGTGCGTGAGCGAATGTGTGTGTGTGTGTGTGTGTGTGTGTGTGTGTGTGTGTGTGTGTGTGTTTGTGTTAACACAGGCTTAGCCATCATCATAAAATCTGGAAGGAGACACAATGATATTATACGTCTTTTGATTAAGCTGCGCAAGCAAAGAAACGCATTTCTTAAAGTGAACAACTTTTTTTTATCCATTGAAAAAATGGACTAATTAAGCTATCCTACATACCCATGCAGACATCTGGCCGGTCGTGAAAACGATCGTATACTGACTTGTACATTGCAAATTGAAGTGTTCCACTTTTGAACATACCGTGACTATTCGTAACCAGTTGTGAACACTGTGTGAGGTACTCCGCGTTAATTCTACTGGCAAAAGTAGCACACGTGGTAAACACTAAATAGCGATTACAATGTGTGCTTCTTTTGCCAATGTATAACTACCTAAATGATAGTAGTATCAGATGAAGATAGTGTTTACAACTGGTTAAAAAAAAGTGTTTTCAAAAGTAGAACACTTCAATTTAAAGTGTACCTGGGATAATAACTTCCAGGCCACAGGGGTTTTGTATTTGTCGATTTTGAAGGACGCTCCCCGTAATTATCCAGGCTGAACGGATCTCTTAAGATGGTTATAATACGAGAAGGATGGTGACTTCACATTACGGAGAGAACAAGCGGACAATTCGCGAAGAACCGAAATGGGACGGGAGGAAATGCCCAAGGCTAAACCTAGACAAACAGTCTGTCTATTCGTGTCCCAAAATAAAAGTATTTTCGAGTCGGAGGGAGCTGTATTTAGAAACTCATTTTTCTTCTTTTATTCCCCCTTGCGTGTTTACAATGCATTGTTTTGTGTGTAGTTCAGGAGCAGGATGGCGTAAATCATCGCACACACTTCCGTCTGAATTGGTGTTTTGGAGAGATAGAGAGAGAGAGAGAGAGAGAGAGAGAGAGAGAGAGAGAGAGAGAGAGAGAGAGAGAGAGAGAGAGAGAGAGAGAGAGAGAGAGAGAGAGAGATGATGATGATGATGATGGAACTTTATTTTTCAAGGATAGAGGTTTAAGGCGACGCCTTTTCTTACAACCGGTCCTTACTTCTAATACAAATGTATAATAAATGATAAACAAGTAAAGCAACATGACAAATAAACAAAGTAAACGAACGAATCAGCAAACAATCGACAAGTAAGCAAACAAGCAAATAAACATAAACAACAACATGACAAAGAGAGAGAGAGAGAGAGAGAGAGAGAGAGAGAGAGAGAGAGAGAGAGAGAGAGAGAGAGAGAGAGAGAGAGAGAGACTATTAGGGTTTAACGTCCTCTTAGCAACTGGTCTATTTTGGGACAGGTATTGGTAATACGCTGAAGATATGGTGTGATACTTTGATTCGAACAAGCCCGCTGTGGCGGTCTTCTTCGACACACCAGCATTGGGTTTGTCTCGTCAAAGTATCGAAATACGATCATGATAATCAGAGACGAGAGATGATGCATGCGTGTCTTCGTGTTTTCCAAGCCCTGAGACTTTCGCTGTGAACGTGGGATCTTTTTCGTGCGCATGTGTGCACACGGGGGTGTTCGGACACCGAAGAGAGTCTGCACAAAGTTGACTCCGAGAAATAAATCTCTCGCCGAACGTGGGAATCGAACCCACGCTGATAGTGACCAACTGACTACAAAGCCAGCGCGCTACCGACTGAGCTACGTCCCCGCCCCAAGAGAGAGAGAGAGAGAGAGAGAGAGAGAGAGAGAGAGAGAGAGAGAGAGAGAGAGAGAGAGAGAGAGAGAGAGAGAGATGCGTGCGTGTGTGTGTGTGAGAGTGTGTGTGTGTGTGTGTGTGTGTGTGTGTGTGTGTGTGGGGGGGGGGGGGGGTTGGGGTTGTGTATGTCCGAGAGTCTGAGCCACAGTCACGCCGGGTGTTCTTTTCGGACAATGTTTCTAAATGTCGGATTATATACGTCAGGTGTACATTGTAACAAATTTACCTTTATACAGATACGGAAAACCGCCGTTTTATGTGTCGATGTATTGCATCCTGTCATTTAGTTTTGTAATGATAAATTAAATCAAAACATATAAAACGAATGAAGGGCAAACAATTATGTTTAAAAAAAAAGTCGGATCCCTCTTCGTTAAATGTCTTTAGGTCTGCCATGCACTATGACGCATTGGGCAAGAGATACGGAATGAAATTAATTTATACAGAAATAAAGCAGAGGTTAAAAGATAATGGGTCTTCATAACTGCATTTAATTTGTTTCTTCTTTTTCTGGAACGTATAATTCATTATAATTTATTTGTTATTTTTTGCAATTCCGCAGATATCATAATCTGTCTTCTTTTTGGATTCTTTTCACGAGAGAGACAAGACAAGACACTTTTTATTAACGAGGGTAATGATTAGCAAATATACTTGCTTTTTAATCAAGCTTTCGACTTAAAGGTCCTTGTCTACATTTTTATACCGAAATCGCCATTTGACCATTAAAGGTCCTCGTCTACATTTTCTCACAGAAATTGAGATTTGACCGCTATAATGTTTAATCCATTCACTAACACTTTCAAAAAAACACCCCCCTCCGATCACAAAGGACGGAGCAAGTGTAGCCGTTTGAAAATTCATTGATGTATTCCATCGTAGTAGGATATCCTTATTTGGAACATAATCGTAGTAGGATATCCTTATTTGGAACATAATGTAAACCGGAAGTTTTCAAAGTGCTTAACCACCCAGAATTCCTAGCGGTGAGCAGCCGCTGCCTTGACGAAAGTTCTCTGGTAAGTTCTTTTTATCAATTATGCAATACATTCTTGTCGTATAAGACTTTTAAGTGGCTGCAAACAAGGCTTCATAATGCACCAAAACAGTTTCAAGCAATGTGTTTGCTCTGTTCACGTACTGTGTTCGTCATTCGTAGATATCAAATCTTAGCCGAGTTGACGCATTTCAGGGAACCTCTCAAAAGTCAGTTTTACGCTTACAGCATTGCACATTACGGTACTTTATGTTTGATGGCGGTTTACAAAGAGGCTCTGCTTAATGATTCGGTTCAGGAATTAAGGAGTCATCATAAAAATAAAGCAAAAGCATAGGTCTAACACTAACTCAATGTTTCGAGAGGCACAGTTCCGACACAGTGACACACGTAGCCTACACTGACAATGAAATCTAAAACGCTTGCAATCGATCTAAATTTGTATTTCTGCACACACAAAATATTTCGACTACAAAATAAGGATCGGAATCAAAAACAATTGTATTTTCCAACAAGAGTCCTTGATTTGTGTGCTTTCATTTTTAATGAGTTTACGTAGACTAGTCTAGTACCCGCAACACCGATGTCAGAATCGCCATTGATTTTCCTGCAAGACTAACAACTACAGATCTAACTGAATCAGTTGAATCGGAGATCTAGATTCTCCGGTCGAATCTTAGAATGCAGCTGGTTTTTATTTTTGTATTTCTTATGTCTATGTGTGTGCCGTATGTGTGTAAAATGTGCGTGTTTGTTTGTATGTGTAAAATGTGCGTGCGTATGTCTGTGGATGTGTGTGTGTGTGCGTCTGTGTGTGTGCATGTGTGTGTGTGTACGTAGTACGTGCGTGCGCGCGTGTGTGTGACATTCACGTGGTAGTACGAGTGATTGTGTGAATCGGAGTATCTGTACGTG
Organism: Littorina saxatilis; assembly: GCF_037325665.1. Classification (NCBI taxonomy): domain Eukaryota; kingdom Metazoa; phylum Mollusca; class Gastropoda; order Littorinimorpha; family Littorinidae; genus Littorina; species Littorina saxatilis. The sequence continues at coordinate 22,156,873 of NC_090248.1, read as the reverse complement.
TTTGTTTTCTTATACCTGATCATGTTTTAGACGATTCATGTATGCATTTATAGTTCTTAAAAATGCCAAACGTACTGTATTGCATGGTAGGTATAAGCCACGTATTTTATTCACTTATGATTCATGTCCGTCAAGTATAACCGTTTGTCCATTTCTTAGACTGTGTCTTTTAACACTTTTGTTTTGTTGTTTCTTTTTTTTCTGTAAAACTAAAAGCTGTCCATTTCGATACTCAGGTCGAACACAGTACGCTTATCTCATGTCTCAACTCTGAGCTAAGCATCGTCTCCACCGGTCAGAAGAGGCAGGGCAGGGCCAGCAGGTGCGGCAGTGTTACATTGTTTGTCAGCGCAATCGGGGACACAGAGAGTCCGCATGCGGACAGCAACTCAAGAAGCTGCCGCCAAGAGTTATCGGGAAGAAAGATCCAGTCTCTTAGTCTTACAGTGAGTTTGTGTAGTTACAAATGTAATGGTTTGAAGATTTCTTCTCTCTGTTATTGCTTGAGTGCTTATGTTAATCTCAGTTATTCAAGTATGGGCTGTGTAGTGTAAATGCGTGTGTGTGTGTGTGTGTGTGTGTGTGTGTGTGTGTGTGCGTGTGTTTGTGTGTGTGCATATGAGAGAGAGAGAGAGAGAGAGAGAGAGAGAGAGAGAGAGAGAGAGGGAGGGGGGGGGGGGGCGGTGGTGACACACTATACTTCCGTTTGCTGTTTAAATGGATACTTACAAAATCGACAATCCCATCAATCAGTCGAGACACAATTTATTAACAAAAGAATTTTAATTATATACCAACTTATTTAATGCATACACTCTTACATATGTATACATCTGAATGCATAAAGCACACACACACACAAACATGTACAAAGTAACCCCCCCCCCCCAAAAAAAAAAAACAAAAAACAAAAAATGCTGATAACTCATGAATTACTTCTACAACTTACTTCAAATTTGGTGTACATTGGCCTGAGATATGGGATGATAATTCCACAAAGTTTCATGAATGCCGGTCAAGTGCGCATGGCTTATAATTATATCTACATGCCACTTGTTTCATAATACTACATCTATTAAAACAGATAAAATGGATACAAATTTGAATGCATTACATTATTTCATGACAATAGGACTTTTAACTGTGTTGGTCAGAACATGATTAACGAGATGACCGCGGGGGAGCTGGTCCTGTCCATTGCTGAGCGGCTCCCATCCCCGGTTTTGGGCATGGCCTGCAACCTTAACAGAGGATCCTTCCCAGAGGAGCCTACTTCAAGTGCAGCCACATGTCCTTCCAGGTGTGTTTGTCACCACTACCAAGACCTGTAATTACAAAAATAGTACTTAAAAATCTGAAACAGTTTCAAAAATGTTAGCACACTGCTGTTAATCGCCATACGTTATACATGACTCGACTATGATGTGCCGTAATTATGCATTTAAATTATGATGAAAAAACAACAACCTGAAAAGTGATGGGCGTGTCCGGATAGGGCGGATAATCGTTATATGAAATCTTTAGAAATGTGTCCTGTTTCAGTTATTAATCTTTAAATGTTATAACAACATCCTGGAAATTCAGTAGAAATGGCCCAGTCAGGCTGATTTTTTGGCAACTACAGGGTGACCTTAAAAAAATGCAACCCTCAAAAATGCGAATAACTTTACATCTGTTGACCGAATCACTTTATATTTGGGGGACATAAACTTCAGCCTATCCATGTCCCTTCCACATCTTGGCAACTTTTTTTGAAATAGCACAAAAGTCTGACCATTTGATCTACAAAATTGCCCCTTTGTGAAAGTGTCACGGTAGCTGAAGTTTATGTCCCCCAAATATAATGTGATTCGGTCAACAGATGCAGAAGTTATTAGCATTTTTGAGGGTTGCATTTTTGGGGGGTCACCCTGTCACCCAGTCTTCTTCAAAATGGAAAAACAACACTGCTAGGCACAACAGCTGAACCAAATCAATTTGAGTGGGCAAAAGTTGTTCTTCAATTTGAGATAATAAAACAACAAACAGGGTCACTCTTGCTCACACAATCAAATCTGCATCTAAATCAGTATGTGTTGTTCACATATCTTGTCTAACATGGACGCTATGCATATATGGCAGGCTGAGCGGTGTAGGTGTCAATACTCTCAGCAGGCATAAAAGGCAGTTTTTGAAGCCATTTTAGCGGGTAATAAGACAAATAATGGTACATTTGAGTAACTCGCAAACGCATTGCCTTCAAACTTTCGGAGATTTGTGTTAACACATGTCGTAAAGTACACACGAAATCTCAAGTCATGTGAGGTATTAGTTCTGCTGTTATGCGACATCCCAAAAAGAGTTTTAAAAATAAGGATCTACCCTGTCCGATTGAACAGAAGAAAAAAATAGAATTAGCATGCATTTAGAAAAATGAAAAGCTTCATTTTACCCTTAAATTTAATACAGTTTCACCAATGGCTGTTCAAAGCGCACTTGTTTAAACGCACACACACATTTTTGGAAAATGCTTTTTCAAGAGCCATTGATCAGTTAAGCGTGTCGGCAGTGAGCTTTGCTATGCGTAGGCCGACATTTGCGCTCAGCGCTCTGAATGAGTCAACTTTAAAAAACTACTTTCGCGTTGAAATCCTCATACCACCCATGTCTGATAAAATATGTACATGAAATTTGAGTATGTGGCGCATCTGTCATTGTTCTTGAAGATTTCAACAAATAAAATTTGTTCAATGATTCAGCAAAAACCTATCGTCAATTTAAGAACTGTTTCTGACATGACAAATAACAGCAGACCTAATGTCTCAAATTACTTGAAATTCCGAAAGTACTTTACAACATGTGTTAGCACAACTTTCCGAAAGTTTGAAGGCAATGCGTTAGCGAGTTACTCAAATGTACCATTTTTTGTCTCATTACCCGCTAAAACGTCTTCAAAAACTGCCTTTTATGCCTGCTGAGAGGATTGACACCTACACCGCTCAGCATGCCATAGCGTCCATGTTAGACAAGATATGTGAACAAAACTTACTGATTTGAATGCAAATTTGATTGTTTTGTCTAAGAACATGCTAAACATGTTTTGTTTTAGCAGTTCTGATTTGTTGTCAATTTTAACGCGGGAACCTTCATTTTGCGAATTTGATTTGGGGGTGTGTGTGTTGTAGGTTTCACTGTATCGACACTACGTCATGTAAACTCAATCTGTTTTCTGAATAAGTTAGGGGCATAAAAGGCCTTTCCAGTCATATAATTGGTTTTACGATAAACGGCCTCATCATAAAGATCTGCCCTCAAACGCATCTGTAAAGGTTTTTTTATGACGAGTAGTGTAGAACAATCACCATCTTACACATCTGATCGCAAGATTATGCATTCCCGAAAAATTCTGCTATGTCTCCGGCGCATCAGTATCTGTCCGAAGGGTTTGAAAACAAATAATTACAACACACACACACCCCTCCCAACCTCCACCACCACCCAAGAAAAAAAAAGAAGAAAAGAATAAATACATTGATAAATACAAGAATGAAAGAATTAATTTACTTTTTTTTCAATTGTTTTTTTATAACAAATCTATTGCTTCTAGGTCATCATTATCAGGCCGATGATTAAACCAAAGCTTAGTCACGGAAATGCATATATGGACTAAAAATGACGTGTTTTTTTCTTGCAGGACAATGGCTTGAATATGACTTCATCCTGAAACGGCAGAGCAGCGATGTATTCTTATATGGATGCCATGGACGTCTTCCACCTAGCGGGCACACAGATGGTTCACAAATCTACCCACTTGTATATTGCATACCTACCCCCTCACTCTTAACCATTGCTCCTTCACTTCTGCAGCTGCATCAAAACACACACACACACACACACACACACACACACACACTTAATACCGATGCCACATTTCAAGTAATCGGGCTGCAGGTATATTTGTCTTCTTAAGTCCACAATCAGAATGGCAGGAGCTATTGGAAAAAACGTTTTCTTTTTTACATTTTACGGTAATTACATTTTTGTCTTTGATCTTCAGGCTTCCATAACAGTTCTCTAAATGTATTGAGAATACGCCTGAAACGTTACATGAACCAAAACAACAACAACCAAAAAACAAACGCTGTGCATAGGGAACACAAATATCAATGATCTTTCTTTATTTGGTGTTTAACGTCGTTTTCAACCACGAAGGTTATATCGCGACGGGATATCAATGATAATTTAGCAGGGAGAATCAGCCGGGACATTATTTATTATTCTGAATAGATCAACATTCATATATGCATCAAGTGTACTAATTGATCCTGCTAAATAGTTGTATTTGTTTGTGACTGATGCACTTTTTATTCACTTTGCACATGTATCACGTAAGAAAAATCAAGGGAGGTAATTTTGCTCGGATTAGATGGTTCCCTCCCCTGATAACAAAAGCACACAAATTCATTTTTCCCCTCTTCTCGTATGTGTTATTCAAACGTTTTGTTGGTTTTTGTTGAATATTGATGTGAAAGGTTCAGTCCTTCCCGAGTAAACTATTCGATTTACAGTCTCAGAACAGACCAGGCCTGAAAAGACCATCGCTAAACACATCAACTAATCAGCCTGGGTGCAGTTTGTGATTGTTTTTTATTGACTGATTTGTGAACGAACACAAGCAGGAATCTGTGATGATAACACATCAAAATAAATTATCACTTTGCGCATGAAGCAGCCAGGTTGTCGAATCTAAGTCTTTGTTCATGTACAATCTTGTCTAAATCTGAGATGGTGAGCCAAACGTTTTCATGGGAACGACTGTGCCTTTCTGTGTCTCTCAATTTTTACACCACTTGCTACTCATGATTGCATGACACTAAGAACAGGCAAGATGTGGATATCGTGGTTTTAATGATACATTCGGACATACAAATGGTTACCGTTGTTTTCTTAGATACGTGTGATCTCTCTTTTTCCCCTGGTCCTTTCTTTTTGATGTTATTTAGCCTGAAGTTTGTTGCAACTATTGGTCCGCTTGCATTTGTTGTTATAGTAATTGTGGATATGCTATTTAATTTGTCTGTGTTGCCTAATTATGTTGTCACTGTCAGCTTGATGAATAAAGGCTATGAGAAAAACAAAATGTTACCCTTCACCATCAGCAAAATATGCAGCTAGCTGCATATACTAAATATTTCTGATACCTTGACCAAATACGATGTTTATTTTTGCGTGTTCTCGTTTTTTTTCAGAGCGAACACACACACACACACACACACACACACACACACACACAGTCTCTCTCTCTCACTCTCTCTCTCACTCTCTCTCTCTCTCTCTCTCGCTCTCTCTCTCTCTCCCAACCACACACACACACGTACACACACACACACACACACAGTTTCAATGTTAAAAACTTAAAACACGTATCCCTGTAGCATCGATGAAGGTTGTATGCAGGAACATCATAAAAGCTTGCTTACAAACGGACTCGCTGTCTTCGAATAAAACAGCTTTCGAATAAAATAGCTTACCGTTGGATCTTTGCTCAAACTGCGGCTTTCTTGTCCACATTCCTGGCGCACAGATCTGCAATGTGCAACGTTACTGTTGAATACACACACTTTATGTTGAAGTCACAGGGCACAGACAGACATATCCCCCCCCCCCCCCCCCCCCCCCTTACACACACACGCGCGCGCGACTGCGTGAAGATGCACGTCACCTTATCATTTAATCACACAATGTAAAAACGTGGTGGTTAAAAACTGAATAGTATCATATGAATCTGAACAGAATCTTTTTTTTTCCAACAGTCGTTCGTGTAAGGCACACGCAGACGGAACGTAGCTGAAGCCATACCGTAAAAACTAAGAACAGATCTATAGATTCTAAAACAAATGTGACATTTTAGTTCTATTCATCTGGATGAGCTTGATCTGTCCGAAGTAGAATCGGCCACTGAGAATGCAACTCCCCTCCCCCCCTCCCTTTCCCACGACACACACCACGACACGACACTAGCTGAGAAAAGGAAAACGTGTGGAGGAATACATAATGTAAAAACCAGATCTAAAAGTAAGCCCGGTTTACCATTTCAAACCGCCTTTGAATATGAAATGTTCGGACGCGCCCTTTCAGCCTACAGTGAAATGGTAATGTACACGTACAAGCTTTGTTTCAGAACTGTGAAACGTAATAACTAGGTTTGAAAATTGAATTCAAATATATACAAGTAAAGTTAATGGAAGATCAAAGTAAAGGTTGGGTGTAATGTCAAAAAGTATACTTACATTCCGTTTCAGCATGCTCAGTCTTCCACAGGAAAAACTCCCAGGGCTTTGTCCTGCTTGCGATTTTGCCAAAAGTACTTTGAACACACCCCCGACGTAACTTTCAATGAGCATCATAGTATTTTTGCCACTTGCCGGTTGAATTTGGCGCCTAATTCCAACTTCGCTGCATCTCAGGGTTGTTTCTGGTCCCCCAAATGTACACATTCAGACCTATGCCGCCCTGATCGATCACAATTTTGCTTTTTACGTAACTGGCGCAAGATGGCAGACATCTTTGGACCGTAAATGACTCTTTGCGCATGCGCCGCTAATAATTTGATTGGTCGATATTTTTAGGTAAAGCACATGGTCTCAGAAAACAGAAAAGTAAACATTGGAAGCGTGAGTCACGCTCCCAAAAAATAAAAACTTTGTTTACATATAAAAAAAATTCTGTAACTTTTTGCCCCATGGTTCATTCATCATCTGAAATAACTTTTTAGCGAAATCTAACCATAAGATTATTGGAAAAAAGTCAAAATGTAGACGACCACCTTTAAAA
>NC_090248.1:22139627-22149860 GCF_037325665.1 Littorina saxatilis | reverse complement strand
AGAAAAATGTGGATAGGGATGAGTATTGTAGGAATTCATTAGAAAATGTGGATAGGGATGAGTATTGTAAATCCAGGCTTGAATATAAAAACTTTGTGCATAGAAAAAAGAAACAGTACAATGACAGTTTGTATACAGAACTTGTAGGTGCTGTAAGTGATCAGAGAGAATTTTGGAGGAAAATTAAAAATGTTTCTTGTAAAAAGGTCCAGCAGCAAAACAATATTTCTGTTGATGATTGGTACCTGCACTTTCATAGCATTTTAGAAAAAGATGAGATTGAAGATGATGAGCATGCTGATGTTAATGACATGAATAATGAATATGAAGAAATGCTGGATAGACCCATTACCAAAGAAGAAGTGTTGATTGCTATCAGAAAACTGAAATCGGGCAAAGCTGCAGGACCTGATGGTTTAATTGGGGAATTTTTTAAAGCAGCTAGCGAAGATGTGGTGTTGTTTTTAGTGAAACTGTTTAACGCTTTGTTTGATGAGGGAATCTATCCACAGAACTGGTACGATTCAGTTATTGTACCGTTATTTAAGAAAGGAGATAGAAATGATACTAACAACTATAGGGGAATTTCATTGTGTGATATATGTAGTAAATTGTATGGTACTGTTGTTAATAATAGACTTAAAGAGTGGACTGAATTACATAATATTACAGGTGAATGTCAGGCTGGTTTCAAACAAAATTATTCTACTGTTGACCACATCTTCACTCTGCTTGCTGCTGTACAGAAACAGTTTTCTAATAATCGCAAACTTTATGTAGCTTTCATTGATTTTGAGAAATGTTTTGACAGTATCTCACGCAGACTGCTCTGGCCAATTTTGATTAAAAATGGTATAAAGGGAAAGTTGTATAGATGTATTAAAAGTATGTATGCAATGGTCAAGGCTAAAATACGATGTGGTGCTCAACTAACAGATTTCATTAACTGTACAAAAGGTGTGAAGCAAGGAGACGTGTGCAGTCCAATTTTATTCGCTCTATTTATAAATGAGCTGGCATTGGAAATCATTGATAATGGTAGGCATGGTATTACTTTAAACCCTGACATTGTTGAATTGTTCATTCTACTGTTTGCCGATGATATTACTTTGCTGTCTGAAACTGTTGTTGGTCTGCAGTCACAACTACATAGTCTATAATTTGCTTCACAGCGCCTTGAGCTTAAAGTAAACATGGGGAAAAGTAACATCGTGGTTTTTCGTAAAGGTGGATATCTAGCTGCTCGTGAAGTTTGGTATTTTGGTGGGCAAAGAATGGAGGTAGTAAATGCATACAAGTATTTAGGTATTTATTTTTCTACCAAATTAAGCTTTAAATTTGCTTGTCAAGATCTAGTTGCCAGAGCAAAACGTGCAGTACTGTGTGTTATGAGTAATTTGTATAAATTCGATAGATTGTCTTTGGATGTTTTTATCAAGCTTTTTGACTCACAAGTTCAACCTATTGTTCAGTATGGTGCCGAGGTATGGGGTCTGATGCAGGCAGCAACAGTAGAAAAGGTGCATTTGTTTGCTTTAAAACGTTTTTTAGGTGTTGACAGGCGTACTCCTAATGATCTTGTATATGGTGAATTTGGACGTTATCCCATTTACTTAAATTCATATGTACGTTGCATAAGATACTGGCTGAAACTGACAAGAATGGATGACAGTAGATTACCTCGTAAAGCATATAAGATGTTGTTTTCTCTAGATAGCAGAGGTAAATCTACTTGGGCATCACAGGTACGGTTGTGCCTGTGTCGATATGGTTTTCAGTATGTATGGATTAACCAAGGTGTAGCCTGTATTAATTCGTTTTTGGCATGTTTTAAGCAACGCATTATTGACTGCCGGTGGCAAGAGTGGGATAATCATATTCAGACTAGCGACCGGTTTGCATTGTACCGTACCTTTAAGACAACAAATCTTGTAGAAACATACTTGTCAATTCCAGTAAACAGACACATTTTAAATGTTTTGGTTAAATTTAGATTGGGTATTTCCAGACTTGCTTTACATACAGAAAGGTATAAAGCTGTAAGTGAAAATAATTTGGTCTGTCGTTTGTGTCAATCTAGTACTGAAGATGAATTGCATTTTGTTTTATGCTGCCCTGCACTAGAAAATCTAAGACGTCAATTTATTCCAGCAAAATTTTGTAGATGTCCTTCGAACTTCAAACTTGCACTGTTGTTGTCTGTGAAAAATGAAACTATACTTTGCAATGTAGCTAAGTTCTTGTATTTTTCATTTAAATGTTTAGAAAACGCTGTTTAAGCATTAGTATTTTATGATTATACATTGTCTTTTCTTCTGTTCACTTGAAACGACGCGTGTGTGGATTGCTGCTGCACACACGCTCTACTTTTGTGTAACCAGCCCCCTTCCGAAAGGGGCTAAGGCCTTAAAGGAATAAAATCTTGTTCTTGTTCTTGTTCTCTCTCTCTCTCTCTCTCTCTCTCTCACTCACTCTCTCTCTCTCTCTCTCTCTCTCTCTCTCTCGCTCCACTCATACACATTCAACTCCCACACCCTCACTCTCACACATGAATATATACTTGCACAATTTCACATTTTCAGAGCTAAATCTTGTAAACCCATTTTCTCAAAAACTATTGGGTGGATTGAAATTAATGTACATGTATGTGTGATGGGTTCTTTATTTTCAACTTTGCCATACAATTTTAGGTACACCATCGCCTGGTTTTATGGCCTTGAAAAACAAACAGGAATATATGCTACAGGCCCAAAATGGTTTTACCTGAAAGAAGCGTGCAGTGCCAGTGGCGAAGCCACAAGCCTGAGCCTGCTAAGCAGGCGAGCCAACTAGGGGGGTCCGGGGGCATGCCCCCCCGAATTTTTTTTAAAAATCTGTGCAATCTGGTGCATTCTGGGCATCATTTTCAGGGTTGTAATAGTGTTGTGATCTTGTTAAAAATCCCATTTTAGCCTCCCCCCACCACCATTCAACACACCTCCAAACTGGTGAAAACAACACTACAGTAACTGTGCGCTGGCTTCATTGAGACCGGCGCCCGGTCGCGTTGCGCGATATTCACACGGATCGTTTTTGCGGAAATTTTTCAACTTCACCGGAATAAATTTGACTTTACCGGATTTTGAAAACGGCTTTATCGGATTTCCGGCAATTACCGGAAAAGTAGCATGCCTGACAAAATCCCCAACGAACATGACTTTGATCGTCTTTGACATGAGGATCAAGTGACCCAAACTGGCACGTCTCCCCGCCATTGTTTCTGAATTTAACCCATTGTTGATATTAAAGTTTACAGGCGCTAAAATAAATCCAAGCTTAATGCAAAGAAGCGACAATTAGAATCTATGCTAAGCGTGTCCCCGTTGCTGGGATGAAAAACACATTTCTATCTCGAGCCAGTCGAGGTCACACTGAGCGAGTGACAGCCGGACGTGGCAATGTCGACAATGTCAATGATCTCACTCAAACTCAAAGATCTTGAACAAATTTCAAGATCTTTGCCTACATTCAGAACAGTCATAGAGCAACATAGATCAACATACCTTGATATTTCGTCTTCGGAAAGACCGACCCGTATCCTGACCTTTCCACCATGGAAGGCATTCTCGCCGCCTGCTTTGGTCTGGCTTGAATCCACAAAATATAACAGAAGTTCGATGACAGTACCGCTGCACGCCATTTTTGATCTTCGAATTCGAATTTGACTGAATGCACTCAAAACTTTTGCACGAAGCCCTTCCATTGGATGAAGTTTGGCAGACTTTTGCAATTTGCCTTCTGATTGGATCTTTTTTTGTGTGTGAGGGAAGCAATCGCTGTCAAAATCATATTTCTGAATGTGTTGTTGCTTCCCTTAAATCTGAATTGGCTCCTTGACGAATAGAGGATTATAGAGTGATACAGCTGTGAAAAATGTACGTTGAAAATAAAAAGCTTTGCAATAATGCCCATCACGATCACGAAAACAAATGACGATCACGATCACGAGAATTGATTTTTTTGTCATCACGGATCACGGGCAAAGTCCCATCACGATCACAGAAATGGAAATTTCGGCAATCACGGTCACAGAAAGGTCAAAAAACGCCAATCACGATCACGATTTTAAACCCTTTGGGGCCCTCTATATATATGACGACTATTTCTGAGAAATTCACAAAAGTACTCGTTACAACTTACAGACAGCAGGTCGAAACCGTCAAGTAAAAAAGATAGCAAATAAATCGCCGAGGACCCTTACGGGTGGTCGTAGTGGGCAAGTGGCCGTTGCAGAAAGGTGGTCGCCAGGGCAGGTTCGCCAGTTCAAACAAAGCAGATTCATTTTATTTGTCTTTTTGTGTGTGAATTTCGAGGTTTTGAATACAATGCAAAGGGGTACAGCCCCCAGGTTTGTAAGAATTGAACTTAAGAGATGCGTCAGTAACATCCGTTGTATACACAGTTGCGTGTTCGTATAAAGCGGGAAAAAAGCATGACAAAATATTCACTTTTTTAAACCTTACACAAAACATTTAGTAAGTACTGTACGTACACTTAGACTAAAACCTATACATACATTTATAGGCTATAATAAGGTCAATTAAATGTTAAAAATAGAACAACCGTTTTTCTTTCTAGTGCTGGCAGTCTATCTTTATTTTTTGTTTTAAACTATACCGCAGCCGTTTTCAGCACGTAAATCAAAGTTGCATTGTGCGGGGTAATCCTGGAAACGATATGTTGCATATCACGTACTATCACGTACTATAGTCTTCATACTAGACTTATGGTCCAACATTGCATGTGTGTATGCGTGTGTGTATGCACTTTTCCCGGCGGGGTGAGTTGTTTTATTAAGGAACCTTGCAGAAGGGATTAAGCCAGCAACTGATGATTCACATTCAAAATAGTTTGACAGTACCCCCATATAAAGGATTATTTATACGTGTGGATTCGTGTTGTGGTTAATTGGTATTATTCTCTCTTTTTTACTTGTGTAACGTTCGGCCTGTACCGTTAACTTGTTTTGATGTATGCAACTTTTAACAGTCAATGAAAGCAGGAAAGAAATAAACAAAGAAAGATAGTAAGAAAAACAAAAGAAGGAAGAAATAAAGAAAGAAAGGAAAAAGGAAACAAACTCTGACAGAAAGAAAGAAAGAAAGAAAGAAAGAAACAAACTCTGACAGAAAGAAAGAAGAAAGAAAGAAGAAAGAAAGAAGAAACAAACAAACAAACTCTGACAGAAAGAAAGAAAGAAAGAAAGAAAGAAAGAAAGAAGAAAGAAAAGGAAAGACAGAACGAAAAATAAATAAAATGGGATGGACCACGTTTTGATTACATGTGTCAATGTCCTCGACCTAAAAAAAAAAAAAAGAAAAAAAAAGTAACCTTCAGGTCACTGACAGGGCCATCAAATGTTTTAAAAGTGGAACGAATTCGTACAATATACATAATGATGACAGGTAGCTGTCAAAGCCATTAGCAGTACACACAGTTCAAGTCTGTAGCCCAGGGAACGCAGCAATGATTCGTACGTGCATGTGTACTGGTAAATCACGTAATAGCTGATGTCGGCTCCTGTGACGAAATCCCCACGACCTGCACCCAGTGGTCATCCAGACCCACAACCCATGCCAAACTCTCCCCCCATCTTGCTCCTCCTTCCACCCTTCCCCCCGGCATTCCCACCCTCGCCTCCACCTCTCCTCTCTTTGTATTCGTCGTACAGTACTTGGATGTTCGTACGTCTGTACCCTTCCTGTAACCGTCCTGTCTCTTTTGTCTCTCACTCACCCCTTCTACGCCCATCTCATCCCCATCTTGCTCCCTCTTTCGTCCACCCCAACCTCCCACTCCTACCCGGCCTCCACCCCTCCTCTCATCGAACTCTTCTTAGTTTATATGCACGTGTGTATGTTTGAACCAGTCATATCGACGTTAAACACCAAATAAACAAACAAACAAACCAGTCATATCACCCTGTGGCTTTCGTCTCTCCCTCACCTCTTCTACCCCCATCTAACTCCCCTCTCCGCGGGGACGTAGCTCAGTTGGTAGCGCGCTGGCTATGTAGCCAGTTGGTCGCTATCAGCGTGGGTTCGATCTCCACGTTCGGCGAGAGATTTATTTCTCGAAGTCAACTTTGTGCAGACTCTCTTCGGTGTCCGAACACCCCCGTGTGCACACATGCGCACGAAAAAGATCCCACGTTCACAGCGAAAGTCTCAGGGCTTGGAAAACACGAAGACACGCATGCATCAATATCATCTCTCGTCTCTGATTATCATGATCGTATTTTCGATACTTTGACGAGACAAACCCAATGCTGGTGTGTCGAAGAAGACAGCCACAGCGGGCCTGTTCGAATCAAAGTATCACACCATATCTTCAGCGTATTACCAATACCTGTCCTAATATAGACCAGTTGGTCTAAGAGGACGTTAAACCCTAAAAGTCAACCTCTCCGCCCACCCCAACTCCCCCACTCCCCCACCCCGCCTCCTCTTTTCGTACTCTTCGTATTTTATATGCACGTTCGTATGTTTGTACCATTCATATCACCCTGTGGCTTTCGTCTCTCCCTCACCCCCATCTCCCTATACCTTCACTCCCCCACCTCCCTGACTCTCGGCTCCCTCCCCCCCCCCCCCTTTGCCCTTGACCCCGGCCAGTACCTCTTTTTGTAATATGTGTGCTCTACATGTATGTCGTGACAAGTACAATGCGTGTAACTATTGCGATGTACGTAACAACAGCCTCGGAGCAGTGAACTTACAGTGATGGGTTGAGGCTATAATATGCTTCGGATTATAAGGGTTATTGACTGTGCACGCGATGGTTTCGACGTCGAGGTCTGTTGGTGTATTTCTTTTCTTGTTCTTTTCTACAATAGCCTATTTGTCACTTTCAACCTTTTACATTTTTCCTTTGATGAACATCTACATCATTTTGAATTCAGTTCTAAAAGGTAAAAATATCGGATTCATCAAATTGAAAAAAAAAAAAAAAATAGACGGATGACAGGTTCTTACATGACATGTGTTCATGGGAGGACAAACTGTGGAACTGAGATGACGTCAGTCCTTGTCTTCTCATTCACGTGTCTTGCAGAAACCTTCACGGCCTTTCCCTGTGATTGTTGGCAAGCCACTTGTATGACTGTGACATGCCCTGAAGGCTGATAGTTACTGCTGCATCAAAACTTCATATCTGACAGGCTTTGACGTTTACACTTGTCTTCCTGCTGGGAGTCTAATTTGCAAGCTCGCAGTTATTTCAACTGGTATGCGGTTTTATTTGAAATGAAAAGTTCACATCCCCAGGCCGAAGACCATTCAAGAAGACAGACAGACAGACGGACGGACGGACGGACGCGGACGGAAGGACAGACAGACAGACAGACAGATATATAAACAGACAGACAGACAGACAGACAGACAGATAGACAGACATACAGGCAAACATGCAGACAGACATACATACAGGTAAACATACAGACAGACAGACTTACAGGCAAACATACAGACAGACAGACATACAGGCAAACATGCAGACATACAGACAGACAGACATACAGGCAAACATACAGACAGACAGACATACAGGCAAACATGCAGACAGACAGACAGACAGACAGACAGACATACAGGCAAACATACAGACAGACAGACATACAGGCAAACATGCAGACAGACAGACAGACAGACTGTAACTTCAGCATAAAATGATATTCTACTTGCGTTACAAATCTAAGTGTGATGCTGTCCAAATAAATACCACGCGTACAAAGAGGATACTATTACAGTTACTATAAGTAAACAAAACTCATGATGCAAATACCAGTAGATCATCTGTTACGGTCATCTTTCTGTATCTGACCCTTCTCGTCAGCTAGGATGGAGGGAGTTGCGAGGACTAGCGGGGTTGGGGGGGGGGGGGAGTTGGGGGAGAGAGTACGAGAGTCAAAAAAAAGAGAGAGAGACAGAGAGACACACAGAGAGACATAGACAGGGTCAGACAGACATAGACAGAGACAGAGAGAGAGACAGAGATAGAGACAGAGACAAAGATAGAAAGTGTGTGTGTGAGAGAGAGAGAGAGAGAGAGAGAGAGAGAGAGATACAGAGACAGAGACAAATATATATATATATAGAGAGAGATACAGCACAGAGAGAGAGAGAGAGAGAGAGAGAGAGAGAGAGAGAGAGAGAGAGAGAGAGAGAGAGAGAGAGAGAGAGAGAATTTTGAACTTTGAACTTTATTTATTTATCGAGGGTAACAGAATAAGCAAAGTATACATGCTTTTTTTCGTCCGGCCCTCGCCCATTGAGGGATAACTCGATTAATAACAAGAAGAAATAGAAGTTAAGTTAATTACAATACAATGTATATAATTAACATGTTTTTTTGTTTGTTTTTTTTTTTTTTTTCCCTTACATCTGTTCCTTGTCCCGGTGTGCTCTCACGCCGCCTCGTCCCTGCACTCACTGCTCCATCCACATCTGAATTTCGTTCAGCTGCCAGACTTGTCGATTTTACAGACGCTCCAGGGAGGGATGTCGGGTCGCTGCGGTAGGCTACCCTCGGAAGATGACACTGCACTTCTGCTGAGTCACTTCGACGGTGTTCAGTAGTGGGTCTGTCCCGAGCTAACGGACGCAGCCCACTACCTACTATGCCCCCTACTAACGACATTGACTGCTAAGTCGCGGAGCCAGACTGAGTGAGGGTCCCCTCCAGAGAGCAGACCGCCACCACGTCCCTCCGTCAACCCCCCAGAACGTCACACGTTGAAGACTGACAGCAGAAGTACTATTCAGGGAAGGATGGAACAGGAACACTGAGACCAAGGTCACCATGAGAGCTCCGGGCATGAAGGGCCACAAGAGCAAGGACAATTTATAATTTTTGATGATTAATGAGATGAGGATGATTATAATGATGATGCTATGGATTTCCAATTTGGTTTGAGACTACGTGACAGGGCAGCACTATACGCTTACTGTCATAATATATCCTGGTGTCAACCAGGCCCGAGAACTGCGCACCTGCGGTGTTGGTCAGGTATACAGAACCTGAGCACCCTCAAAGTCGCATTCGTTAAGTGAATGACACTCGGCTGTGTGATTCCAGCCTTCCCATAGGAACCATAGCACTTCCACTCTGGGTAGGAGCCGACCGTAGCCCGAAAAACATGACCCTGATGGGATTCGAACCCACGACCTCCCGGCCCACAGCCCGATGCGCTAACATGTTAAACAATTAAAAAGACATTTCAAAATGCATTATGAATATCAAGCAATGATGTAATATTATCACATTTATTATTCAGTACTTGTTTCCAAGAGAAACAGCATATACATTTCTTTGAAGAGAGAGAGAGAGAGAGAGAGAGAGAGAGAGAGAGAGAGAGAGAGAGAGAGAGAGAGAGAGAGAGAGAGAGAGAGAGAGAGAGAGAGAGAGAGAGAGTTGCGGAAAAAGACAGAGAGTCACAGAGAGAGACAGAAACAGAGACACAGACAGAAAACGACTGAAGAAAGAAGTGAAGATGAACGTCCTTTAATAGTACTTCAGGGCATAACAGTTTTCACATCTTCTTCACTGTTGAGACTTCTGTGATCAATATCGGCTAATGCTCTTTTTCGCCTTGACTCAGTTCCAGAATCTATTATATATTAATATATTAATATAATACCATAGCTAGAAAGACAAGAGTGACAGACGACATGTTGGGTCCGGTGTCAAATTCGACACAATTCTCCACAGGAAGTGACTGATGGATTGGCATGCCGGTTATTAAAGATTAAACGGTATTACTGCGCATGCGCACCTCTGTATCATTATCGCCATAAACTGACAAGTCGTTTCTCGTGAAATGTGAGAGAGCGACGTTTGGTATTCTATATGAGTTTTACTGCACTTTCAAAATGTTACATTGATGTATTATCGTTCGAGAAGATGTTTTTTTTCTTCTCATAAATGCACGAAATAAAATGCTTATTAAATCTGTGGTTAGTGCAATGTGGATTTATACACACTCAGCTTGCAGTATAGGACTGTGTCTCTTGAAACAGATTTTTTTCCAAGTATATTCAGGGCCGGACCAAATGAGTTGTAATGGGGGGGTTCCTCCTTTTTTGGGGGGGCAAATCAGCGAAGTGGCGAAGCCACAAGCGCGCGCCTGCTGCGAACTAGGGGGGTCCGGGGGCATGTTCCCCCGGAAAATTTTTGAAAAACGGTTAAAATCTGTGC
>NC_090248.1:22122127-22137127 GCF_037325665.1 Littorina saxatilis | reverse complement strand
CCAAGCATTTCTGTGAGTAATGTCTTACAAATGGACGTACCTCTATTCTTAAAGGTCCATTCAGCCTCGCATGAGGTTTACAGAACGATGACATCTTTTCACTTAAACAGCAATTACTTTACCTGATGGAACACACTCGCAATAGCATTCAACAACATTAAGACTACGGTTTTCTCAGATATTTGGAGGTCTTCAAAAGGGATTCCGACTGTTCTGGTTTTTATGTTGACCTCGGTCTCGTATAACACTTGTTTGATGGGCCATTGGGGACCTGAAAGAGAGTGGGTTATAATTATGGTGCTGTTAAGAGATACACCTAGTACCTATATCGTTTCCCGGGGTCGGTAATACAATCTATCTTTATATTCTCACAGTTCTCTAAACCTATTCAGAACACTAAGGGGTGAAGCGCCGTACAGTATTTTACACAATTACAGGGTAACCCATTTAGTGTACTGTACAGTAACTTCAGCTCATGCATAATCATATCATGAAGTTTCAAATTCATAGGTCAAGTGATCTGATTTTTGTGCTCTTTCGAAATAAATATTCAAATTCAGAAATCGGCTAAAAAGTAGGAGGTTTGACATTGAGCAGTACCCACTCTCAACTGATTTAAACCTTCAAGACTTTTACCTTTAGGACTATCTGAAGGTCAAAGTATACAAAAACACCCCAGATCATTGGTGATCTGAAAACAATCAATTACAGCCAATCTGGAGGGTTGATAAAAACCGCTCAATGTCAAACCTCCTACTTTTTGGCCAATTCCTGAATTTGGATAATGTTTTTAAAAAAGCACAAACATTAGACCACTTGACCTATAAATTTGAAACTTAGGGAAATGATCATGCATACGCTGCAGTTAATGTACACCAAATATGAAGTAGTTTGTTGAAGTTATTAGCATTTTTATGCGCAGCATTTTTTTTGGGTCACCCTGTACAGTCATGGGATGTATTTTTCGTCACACTGCAAACGCTATGCTGGACATTTAATTGTAAAGTTAATTATGAAGTTAATTTTATTAGTTAATGAAATGTGACTTTGAGCAGTATACTGATGCATGTATTCCTCTCTGTCTCTGTCTCTCTGTCTGTATGCCTCTCTGTCGGTGTCTGTCTCATGTCTCTCTGTCTGTATGCCTCTCTGTCGGTGTCTGGCTCTCTGTCTGGCTGTCTGTATCTCTGTCTGTGTCTCTTTGTCTCTCTTTCTCTTTCACCCATTTCAATTGTCTTTTGCTCACTGCTTCACTGCGTGTCATAACGTATATGATCTGTTTGGCTATCTCGCTTTTCAATCATTTTGCAAATTAGAATATGAAATCTCATTTCTTCGGAAAAGTTCTCTTTTATTGTCT
Organism: Littorina saxatilis; assembly: GCF_037325665.1. Taxonomy (NCBI): domain Eukaryota; kingdom Metazoa; phylum Mollusca; class Gastropoda; order Littorinimorpha; family Littorinidae; genus Littorina; species Littorina saxatilis. Next base: position 22,135,767 of record NC_090248.1, on the reverse strand, counting down.
ATTTGTCTGTTTGCCTGCTTGGCCGACTGTCCATATATACCTTGTCTGTAAATCCTTGAACCTTTTCTGCAATGGTGTGCCCGTTAGCTTGCAGGCTTCTGCCGCATAATCTTGACTGTGCATGCATGAACATCCACATGTCCTTACCGGTGTCTGTTTCGTACGCGCGCGTGTGTGTGGTCTAATTATGGAAAGGTAATCAAGCTAACGAACCATGTCTATAACTGCTGGGTTCCTGACACCTGTACACACAACACAAGACGCAGAGAATCCTGTATCCGGAACACCCCTAGGACCTACGCACTAAGGCTGATGGGGTGGGATTCCCTGTAGGTGGACTTCATGTAGGGGGATTCCCTGTATACAGGGAATCCCGCAGGTGGGAGTTCCTGTCAGCGTTTCGCCGATCTCGCTGAAAGTCACGTGATGCTTAGCGACATCGGTAGAATTTGATGGTTTGTTTAAAATCTTTTTTGGTATTTCTTAAAAAGTTCGAGTATGGTTTGCAATTTTGATTCAAAACGATAACTAAATGAAACAAAAAGCAGCTAAAATAGTTTACTCGTAATAACGACATACTGCACGCGAATTCAGGAATTCTAACAGATTTTCCTGTGGAACCGCCATTGTGGAAGGGGAAGTAACTCAAATCGGTTCAAGGCAGTCACGCGCTTGGCACGAGATCGAGCAGTATCCTACTTCCCTACAGGAACTACACCTTGTGGGATTCCCTGTATACAGGGATTCCCACTACAGGAAGTCCACCTACAGGGAATCCCACTCTTTTGGTCGACCTAGACCCCATCAGCCGCACTAAGCCACATTCCTCCCGCAAAAGCAGTTCTGTTCACCATCTATATAGAACTTCCCATGAGCAGAACTGCTTTCGCGGGAGAAAAGTGCCTTAGCCTGTGAAAAACACCTCCCTCCACTTGGATACATAGCGAAAAATCAACATCCTGGCTGCTTCCTGTACAGTGTTCAAATAGAGGGACTTCATGGAGACAATCTCAGGTAAAATCTGCGCATTTTACCTAGACGTACACTGCTGCAAGCATACATGTTCCTTCTCAGCTTGTTCGATCTCTTAATTATTGTGAAGGATGCAGCGCGGATGCCGATGACAGACACTTGGAAGACAGGGCTCAGAAGACCTTCAGCCGAAGCTCGATCTCGCAAAGCGCCCCCACCCCCCCTCCCTCAAAGGCTCTTTTCTGTTGTTTACACGAGGAGTTCAATGCGTACATCAGCTTGGTGACTTGGTGATTGACGGGAGACAGAGTGAACACTGACACAGACACACAGACGCACACATACACACACACACACACACACACACGCAAGCACACACACACACACACACTAGCACACACAAAAGCACGCACTGACGCACGCACACACGCACGCACGCACGCACGCACGCTCGCACGCACGCACGCACGCTCGCACGCACGCACGCACACACACACACACACACACACACACACATACTCTGGTGGCAAAATAACCCAAAGATTATACACTGACTAACTGCAGAGCCCGGCATATTTACGCGACCTTGCCTGTTCGTTCCAGTGTAAGTCTGCACGTGCTTCATTAGCAAAGGGAAGTAAGCTAACGAGTCGTGACCGTAACCTGCAAAAGCCACCGTGACCACCACCCGCAACTTAACAAGTCTCAGTTATCACAAAGGGAACATGTACATCGTTAGCATGTCACTGTGTATACCTACCACAATCCTCCATCATGCACCACTGATTGCGATCACACGCGTTGCCGCGGCCATGGCGATTACGTCTAGTCAGAACTTCTGACGTTGCACAGAACGGCCGGCCTTTTGACATTTCCCAGTCAGAGACCGGGTCAAGAAATTGAGTATAGGCTTAATGAGCTCAAGAGTATTCATGGAAGCCCACAGAACATCTTTGATGAGGTAGGCCGGTGTGACGTTTTCATCTTTCGCCGTGTTGATATTTCGCTTCTCGGCCACGTTGATCTAGTATAAACTCTAAACTGAACAAAAAAACCACCCTTTGATAGTACTGATGAGCGACCTTGTGTACCTTACATTCATGGGGCCAAATTTGTGCAACCAATTTGTTTTATTTAACTTAGAAATTTCATTCATCCTAAAATGTTTTCCTTCTTACTCAAGGGACGTAACCACTCAGTACACGTTTTCGAAGAATTCGATTTTGGGGGTGAAATCTATTAAATTTTACCACCAATTTTCTTCACGTGCAAGAAACTGACATGCTTTTCGTCCATAAATAATTTCACTTCTTAAGTTTACCAGGAAACAACATTTCAGTCTTGAGTATTTATAATTATATGTCGAGGGGGAAATATGTACACAGGCGAAAGATGAAATCGTGACACCGGCTGATAATGCGCACGAGAATTAAGAAAGGCGAAGCAGAAATGAGTCTGAGGAAATAACTGACATTTCTCATAGCAGCCCTTTCAAGTTCAGACATTTCACAGTCACAGGTATACATTCGTAATGAGCTGGGCTGAAAGTGCGTACGACGAAAGGCGAAGCAGAAATGAGTCTGAGGAAATATCTGACATTTCTCATAGCAGCCCTTTCAAGTTCAGACATTTCACAGTTACAGGTATACATTCGTAATGAGCTGGGCTGAAATTGCGTACGACGAAAGGCGAAGCAGAAATGAGTCTGAGGAAATATCTGACATTTCTCATAGCAGCCCTTTCAAGTTCAGACATTTCACAGTCACAGGTATACATTCGTAATGAGCTGGGCTGAAATTGCGTACGACGAAAGGCGAAGCAGAAATGAGTCTGAGGAAATATCTGACATTTCTCATAGCAGCCCTTTCAAGTTCAGACATTTCACAGTCACAGGTATACATTCGTAATGAGCTGGGCTGAAATTGCGTACGACGAAAGGCGAAGCAGAAATGAGTCTGAGGAAATATCTGACATTTCTCATAGCAGCCCTTTCAAGTTCAGACATTTCACAGTCACAGGTATACATTCGTAATGAGCTGGGCTGAAATTGCGTACGACGAAAGGCGGAGCAGAAATGAGTCTGAGAAAAGATCCGACGTTTCTCAGAGCAGCCTTTTTCAAGTTCAGACATTTCACAATCAAAGGCCCACATGGTCAAGAATGTTTTACAGTCGTTATGAGCGTCGCTGATAATGTTTACATGCAGCTACAGGCCGAGCGGAATTATATTTAAATTTCAGAGTCTGCAGATAGTTTGAAGAAACCTACATATCATTTCAGGGGAGAAAACTATGATGCACATCGTCAGCATGTCCACCCACAAAGCTCTATCATGTACCACTGGTTGGTTGGTTGGTTGGTCGGTTGCATGGTTATTGGTTTTTTTTAATCGTATCTTCAGCAGATATTGCTATCCGAGACCGATGCACGTTTATTTCTTTTCTCAGTTCACATGACAATTAAGCTCCATGCTTAAACCTATTTACATTCAGGTCTATCAATGGAAAAAGAAGGTTCTAAAAGTTCTTCTTTTTACATTTAGTCAAGTTTTGACTAAATGTTTTAACATAGAGGGGGGAATCGAGACGAGGGTCGTGGTGCATGTGTGTGTGTGTGTGTGTGTGTGTGTGTGTGTGTGTGTGTGTGTGTGTGTGTGTGTGTGTGTGTGTGTGTGTGTGTGTAGAGCGATTCAGAGTAAACTACTGGACCGATCTTTATGAAATTTTTCATGAGAGTTCCTGGGTATGGTATCCCCAGACCTTTTTCATTTTTTCGATAAATGTCTTTGATGACGTCATATCCGGCATTTTGTAAAAGTCGAGGCGGCACTGTCACACCCTCATTTTTCAATCAAATTGATTGAAATTTTGGCCAAGCAATCTTCGACGAAGGCCGGACTTTGGTATTGCATTTCAGCGTGGAGGCTTAAAAATTATTTAATGACTTTGGTCATTACAAATCTGAAAATTGTAATTAAAATTATTTTTTTATAAAACGATCCAAAATTACGTTTATCGTATTCTTCATCTTTTTCTGATTCCAAAAACATATAAATATGTTATATTCGGATTAAAAATAAGCTCTGAAAATAAAAAATATAAAAATTATGATTAAAATTAAATTTCCGAAATCGATTTAAAAACAATTTCATCTTATTCCTTGTCGGTTCCTGATTCCAAAAGCACATAGATATGATATGTTTGGATTAAAAACACGCTCAGAAAGTTAAAACGAAGAGAGGTACAGAAAAGCGATCTATGCAGCACAGCGAAACCACTACCGCGCTGAACAGGCTCGTCAGTTTCACTCCGTTTTGCACAAGCGGCGGACTACGGTCATTGTGAAAAAATGCAGTGCGTTCAGTTTCATTCTGTGAGTTCCACAGCTTGACTAAAATAATGTAGTAATTTCGCCTTACGCGACTTGTTTTTTTTACTGAAATCTTGTTTAAAAACTTGATCTCCTTTGAAAAGTTACAAATCTTGTCCGGGGATAAAACCTTCAGCCTGGCGTTTCTGCACTGAAGTGTTTGTCAAGAATCTCTTGAACGTCCACGCACTTGGTAAGGACGTGTTCAATGTTCAAGGGTTCATCGCACCCAAAACAAAGTATGGTGGGTCGTCATCCTTCAACAGATATGAATGCTCCACTGGTGGGGAAACCGGCACGGTTGGCCTAGTGGTAAGGCGTCCGCCCCGTGATCGGGAGGTCGTGGGTTCGAACCCCGGCCGGGTCATACCTAAGACTTTAAAAGTATCTAGTGGCTGCTCCGCCTGGCGTCTGGCATTATGGGGTTAGTGCTAGGCCGGACTGGTTGGTCCGGTGTCAGAATAATGTGACTGGGTGAGACATGAAGCCTGTGCTGCGACTTCTGTCTTGTGTGTGGTGCACGTTATATGTCAAAGCAGCACCGCCCTGATGTGGCCCTTCGTGGTCGGCTGGGCGTTTAGCAAACAAACAAACAAACAAACAAACAGATATGAATGCTCCACTGGTGGGGAAGACGAATGTTGGGAGCGAAAGATGAGACCTTCCACAGAGCGACCTCATTACACAAAGGCCTTCCCGTGTGCGAAACAGTCATTTCACAGCGGCCTCAAGAATCGTGTAAAGTTCAAAATGAAGCTAAGGTTAATGAGTACACCGACATGTCTTCCCGCTGATGGACATAGACCTGACTGAGGTAAGATGTATGCTGTGTCCAGTGAGAAGGAGCAGGTGTTCAAAGTTTTCTGTGGTTTTGTTTAGGTAAGTCTGAGTACAGAGTAACCACCAAAGGGTCATCCAGTTTTTGTTAAACACTGTGTGTGCCACATCAGGAAACATAGGAAGACTCACAAAGACACTTACAAATCCAAACGTCTAATTGAATCATCGAGATAATGACTTATCTGTTGTATTTAGGACTACAAACATTGGCAGCGAGAAACACTGATCCAGTCAATAATCCGCATTTATACAGTGCTATTCAATACCAATTATTCCAATTAAAGGAGGAGCAATTTACTAATTACCGAGACAATCATGCTGCCACATTCTGGAATTTCCGAACTAAAGGCAACAGCTCTTGGTAGAATTTGTGCACGTGAACAACGGTCAGTGAGGCAAGGACGTGACCTTGAGATAAGGAAACAGCAGCGAACTGTATAGGAACAAGTGGAGGCATTATCTTAGCAGAGTCGAACTTGACTCCGGCCAGGCATGGCAGCATGGTACAGTAGCGAGATAACTGGGTAGAAAACGCTTCGGAATAAAGTAGCCGGGGCAGAGGAAAAAGACGGTAGAAGGGGAATGAAGATGAATGAACCCTCGCACGAAAGTAACCGTGACAATAGCTGTAAAAAAAGAGCGGCATTATCAACAAGAGACACGTACGGAGAATGCGTCAGTGACTTTTATCAGTTTCAAAGTACCGCAGGAAGTAACAAATCCGAAACAAATAGACTCCTCACGTTCCAAATAAAAACAAAACAAAATAAGAAAGGCTAAATCTTAAAAACGGTTACTTCATGGACAAAACAGAACAATTACAAGAACTTTGAAGAAGAGACACTATAGACACGAGTAAATGATAACTAACGCTGTGAGTGTGACTTAGCTTGGCATATGTTGTTTTTACTGTGATGGTCGAAGCAATCACTTTTTTTAATTCACAGAAATTACAAGCACATTTTCAGGACAGGTTCGAAGCAAGACGGAATTATCATTTATGTTTGAGATATGGAACCAAAATATACTCACCATCTGAAAGCCATGTCGATTTGTAAATAGATAATAATCTAAGTACTTGCATGTTTACAAAGTAGAATCTACTGCACCCTTGTATAATCAACGTCAATAACGTGAAAAAAACTGAAAGCATTTGCCAACTGATGTTATCCAGACCTCATTATAAAGTTTACAAAAGCTGTTTAATTTCTAAAAACAGATTAACATCTCACTATCATTCCTTAAACCCAAAATAACCATGACATTCCCAACATTCTCAAGAGTGTGGCGAAATGAGTCATATCCGCTTCAGCAAGACTTGAACTATTATTTCTGGAATGATAATTGGATAGAAGATGCTTTTGCCAAAATACTTTGACATTAAGAGCAAAACAACACTGCTAATTCTTTCCACAGCAATCAGGAACTCTTTAGCCGCCAAGGCAAATATTGTGATTGACCACAGGGCAAGCCGCGAGTCACCAATCAAGTGTTTTACCATGGTCAAAGACCTCTCTCCCCTCCTCCCCCTTTTTCGGATGGGTCCGGATTTGACCGTAGTAAAACATGGTGGGGTGTCTGGGTTAGGGAGCCGCTACCCTCGTGAGGTCGTAGAACCCTTAGCTGACACAATCTTAAAATACAGTCCACTTTCAGGAAATCTTAGAAATGCACTTGTCGACTGTACCTTCGAAAACATTATTTTTATAAGGGATAGTCTTCGGAGAATAGTGCGCGCGTTGCCCCAAAATAATAGCAAATTCGATTGACACATTTTGATGCATTTTATTCTTTATATACGTAGGCTCAAGGTTCAAAATGGAAGGGTTCTGGACAGAGAGCACGTCTTACCACTCAGCTTTGTACAACAACTTAGCATAATGATAAAACTGTAAAGTTTTTATTCAAGATTAACAGAGATTCCATGACAGCACGCGCAAGTCATTAGTGCAAGGAGCATATGAGTGTCTTCAACGATTAACCAAAGCCTGCATAGAATATCGTTGGATTAAGAAGCAAGCAAATTCTTATACCAACAGACGCACCATGTCTAGAAGCAGATTCCTGGCAGCATTAATGCGGAATTCATCAAAATCTCAGTATTTACAAGGGGTCTTGACGTGGTTTTCAGGGAATTCCATAGCCTCCGGCGTCATGGTGCACACTGTGCGAGAGGGCAACGCACGCTTTGGCTGACACCTCACCTGGCTAATATCTAACCTTACCGTGTACGGCGCGCGCCATCCCGTATAATGATCTCTTGTTCATCTTGTGTTGGTGTGACTGGATAAGCTGTAGACTTTAACTGACATTCTGCTCCATGTGTGCTGGCATCATACTAATCTTATCGCCTCCCCTCCCAACAACTCGAGATCCTCTTTTTGCTCTTCCACCCCCTTCTCACTGTGGCCTGTTCCCGCTTTTCCTTGAAATTCCCTTGTTTGATTCTCCTCTCTGTCTTCACTACCCCCCTCCAACCCCTCATTTTCACCCCCCCCCAAACATACACTTTCTCCCTGTTCTCCCCTACACAACCTCAGCTTGACCTCACAAACTTTCTGTAAAAACAGAAAATTAAAAATATTGGGGGCTATTATTTTACTCATAGTCCCTGCAGCCCCCCCCTCTTCCCCTCTACTGTTCTCTCATCTCCCTCTTTGAACTGTTCAGCACCCCCGGTTTTAGCAGAGGTCTGACTGAGTTTTGATAACGCTGCTGGCGCCTCGTCTAACACTAAATGCCAGAGAGCATGTTGTTTGGTGCGAAGTAATGAACGAAGTGAAGAGAAACAAAGAAGCCACTGCGTGCATAAGTGGTACGTCGTAAAGTGCAGACTATTAACGGTCTGATGGAATTAAGTGGAGTAGAGGCACAGTAACAGTGTGTGTGCGTGTGTCTTTATAATTATGTTTGTTATCTGAGTGAGACAATCATGCTCCCAAAATAAATGTATAAGGGCACGTACACACACACACACACACACACGCACGCACGCACGCACGCACGTACACACACACACACTAACGCACATACACACACAAACAAACACACACACACACAAACACACACACACACACACACACATTCGCGCGCGCACGCACGCACGCACGCACACACACACACACACACACAGACACACACACACACACACACCCCCACCCATACCCACATACAAACACACACACACACACGCAAGCACGCACGCACGCACGCACGCACGCACGCACGCACGTACACACACACACATGCACACACACACACACGCGTATCTCTCCCCCCCGCACACACACACATACTCACACATACACACACACACACACACACACACACACGTGCCACCCATCATCCGACACACACTCATTCACATCCCAACACGAGATATCGTGAATGTCACGCTAAATTTACACCTAACGAAGCCAACTATCGCCAAAAAGAGGCGTCGATCCGCCTACACTATAACCACAACCAACGGCACCCCGTTCTTCAAGCACAAAGCAAACTTATTATTTTTTACAAATCGAAAGTAAAAGTCGGATAGAGAGAACCAAGTGGGGACAAAGCAGGAGAAATGAGATAAAACTATGGACAAAGTGCGGTTGGCGGGGCAGGGGGGGGGGGGGGGGGGGGGAGGGGGTGGTGGCGTGTTAGGGGCAATGCGGGGAGTTTTAATTAACGAGGGATGCGGCAATTTCTTTATCGTTCGTATAATGTCATTATAACCAAGAGGCTTTGAGTGTTAAGTCTTGGGATGTGAGGGCTCATTACTAAAACTGCAAACATAAGAAAACGTGCGAAATAATTGAGATTGATTAAGGTGTGTGTGTGGGGGGGGGGGGGGGGTGTTGGTGGGGAGAAGCAAACACAAAACCAAAGTTCGATGAACTATAGTACCTCAAAGCGAATATGGAGTGTTGTCATGAAAGTTATGGCGAGCAACAGACACAATGCCTGATGAGCTGTCAAGCAGACGGAAATGCTTGAGTTCTCCAGTACGACAATCTCATTATCAGCTCACCTGTGCATAACCGAAAGATGTACTTCACTGATGGAACAGAAAAGTGATGGGTTTTTTTTCTGACAAAGCATATACCCTGTAGTACAATAGAGGAGTTCAATGATCTCTCTGACAGCCCTTTCATGACAAAGATTTCTAAGTAAGCTAGGATATTCTTAAAGTTTTTCAGTACTGATAAACTGTCGAAGAGTAAATGTTCATGTGTGCATGTGTGCATGTGTGCGTGTGTGTGTGTGTGTGTGTGTGTGTGTGTGTGTGTGTGTGTGTGTGTGTGTGTGTGTGTGTGTGTGTGTGTGTGTGTGTGTGTGTGCGTGCATGCGTGTGTGTGTTTCTACTTCAGTGTGACTTTTTTTGCTTTTGTTTTCGCACGCCAAGCCAAACAACAACATCGTGGGTGGTGGGTCTGAGGGTAATAATTTGAAGCCATTGAAGCAACTCAAGCTGAGCAACGTCAATGGGACGCCATGCAAGTGAGCACGTGAACCCAGCCTGTGACCTTATCTACACACACTACGTAACCTACGTGGGCGGTTTTATGGTAAACAGATAACAGCATAATTATACCTTCCTCTCAATAGGATTAGCTGGTACATAACCCCGTATTGTTGCGTTGAAGAACAAGTTTGGAAGTAGACGGTTATTGAACTTGTTGTGCGAGAGTCGTCGACCTCCTATAGATGATAAGATCAAGAATCGGCGTTGAAGAAAATTATATTGAAATAACAAAAGTGGCTTTTGTATATATACCTAAATCGAAGCATCTCTCTCTGTTTATACATCTCTCTGTCCCTGTCATTCTTTCTGTCTCTGTCTCTCCCTGTCTCTCTCTGTCTCTCTCTGTCTATCTCTCTGACTCTCTCTCTCTCTCTCGCTCTCTCTCTCTCTCTCTCTCTCTCTCTCTCTCTCCCCCCCCCCCCCACACACCACCCCCGACCAGAGGAAGAACAAAATAAGAAGATAAAAAAGAAGAAAAAACACCCATTTTGCAGAGGGAAAAATAACGAGAAACAGCTGAGGTCAAAATGATTCCATATTTAAGATGTGGTACGTAACAACTGAGAATACCACACCGACTGTAAAGTCAATACTTGTGAAAAAAATGTATAGGACCAAAAAACCAAAACAATCCCAAATGCACAAAAAGCAAACGCAAATAATTGTTAGCCTCCTGTGAGTTAAAGAAAACTTTAAGTAACGGTTCTTTTGATTCGATTTTGCCTTGTTTTGTTTTGCGCTTTTGATTTCTTCTTCTTCTTCTTCTTCTTCTGCGTTCGTGGGCTGAAACTCCCACGTACACTCGTGTTTTTTTGCACGAGTGGAATTTTACGTGTATGACCGTTTTTTACCCCGCCATTTAGGCAGCCATACGCCGTTTTCGGATAATGGGTAACCCCAGGTTTTGGCACTAGTAAGCCGTCATAGGGCTTACTAGTGCCAAAACCTCATAATTGTAATTATCAAGGGAAAATTATATAATTTTCCCTTGTTTGTTTGTTCGTTCATGGGCTGAAACTCCCACGGCTTTTACGTGTATGACCGTTTTTACCCCGCCATTTAGGCAGCCATACGCCGCTTTCGGAGGAAGCATGCTGGGTATTTTCGTGTTTCAATAACCCACCGAACTCTGACATGGATTACAGGATCTTTTTCGTGCGCACTTGGTCTTGTGCTTGCGTGTACACACGGGGGTGTTCGGACACCGAGGAGAGTCTGCACACAAAGTTGACCGTCTGAGAAATAAATCTCTCGCCGAACGTGGGGACTAACTCACGCTGACAGCGGCCAACTGGATACAAATCCAGCGCGCTACCGACTGAGCTACATCCCCGCCCAAACGCGCTTTTGATTTGAGAATGGTTGATTATCTTCTTTCCTTTGTGCTAATTAAGCAATATTCCTCTTTCAACATAAACATTCCTACAGTTTTTTCTTCAATATAGCCGCCATTCCCCTCCACTAGATTCCAGAAACGTGAATCACGAACCCTACTCCATTCATAATTTCCAGGCTGCTATCATGATACATATCTGACATGCAGCGAAAACCACAACCCAGTCTGATACCGATACGAACCAACACGTACCCAATGAGCGATCGGGGATCCGAGCCGCAGTCCTTGATTACAGCGGGACTTCCGGGAACCATTTGCCACGTGAGATAAACGGGAGCAGAGGTTATTCAAATAAAGGTGATAGCGCGGTTATTTTAGAATTATTTGATGTTGATACACTCGGGCGAAGGACCAATTTTGCTAGACCCCCTGTGGAATGAGACTTGGGTCTGATTGCATTGGAATCTAGAAAGGATGTACGCACTTGATACGGGAGGTTTTTTTGCATAACAAGGTCAGATGATTTGTTGCCACTTTTATTTTTGTTGTTTTTGAAAGCCATATGTCTGTCTCAAATGTGGAGCAGTAGAACTTGCTGTCCTGCAAAGTCAGTGTGGGGTAACAAAGCTATGGGGGGTGACGTTCTTGGCAAAACCTGCAACAGTAGCAGCAACATCCACATGTTAAAACCATCAATATACCACGCCAACCAAACCATACGCATCATCATCGTAATCGTCATCAATCATCAATCATCAATCATCTTTCTTTCTTTATTTGGTGTTTAACGTCGTTTTCAACCGTTCAAGGTTATATCGCGACGGGGAAAGGGGGGAGATGGGATAGAGCCACTTGTTAATTGTTTCTTGTTCACAAAAGCACTAATCAAAAAATTGCTCCAGGGGCTTGCAACGTAGTACAATATATGACCTTACTGGGAGAATGCAAGTTTCCAGTACAAAGGACTTAACATTTCTTACATACTGCTTGACTAAAATCTTTACAAACATTGACTATATTTTATACAAGAAACACTTAACAAGGGTAAAAGGAGAAACAGAATCCGTTAGTCGCCTCTTACGACATGCTGGGGAGCATCGGGTAAATTCTTCCCCCTAACCCGCGGGGGGAATCATCAATCATCATCAATCATCATCCATCATCATCATCATCATCATCGTCATCATCATCATCATCATCATCATCATCATCATCATCATCATCATCATCATCATCTGTCGTCGTCGTCATTGTCATCGTCGTCGTCGTCATCATCATCATCAGAAGTAGCAGCAGGAGATCATTACTGTTACTACCACAAGAACCAATCACCGTCACCATCACCATCACCATCGACAGCAACAACAACAACAACAACAACGACAACGACAACAACAACAACAACAACAACAACAACAACAACAACAACAACAACAACAACAACAACAACAACTCGCCCACCACCAACATCACCACCACTATCACCTCCTTTCTCAAAGAGTACAGACAGCATCAAAACCCCAGAAGACCTTCGGAAGATTTAACTTTACCAACCTTGTCTGGATCTGCTGTAATGCGAGTTGCCAATCGGCTTAAGATAAATTCCACAGAGGAGACAGTCCAGACAAGCGCGTCTGACAGGAAAACAACTTGAAGTAAGTTTTTCAAAAGACTTCTTTTGAGTGCAGATCGTGCTTATGTCAGCGCGAACTTGAGTGTTTTTTTGGGTTGTTTTTGGATACATTTCTCCAACCACGCGGGATTGGAATAAGACTAGAAAGAATGTCTACAGTTGCAAAAGAAGAAAGAAAGAAACTTGAAAAGAAGACAAAAATGGGAAGAAGGACACAGACACACATAAACACAGAGACACAGAGAGACAGACGCACAGACACACAAATACACATTAACGCAAACACCCCCCCACACACACACACATACACACACACACACACACATACACACACACACACACACACATACACACACACACATACATACACAACCCTTACCCCCACTTCCACTTCTACCCCGCCACCCCCACGAACACAAAAAACACAACTAATAGCACAGTTACCAGACGGGCTCTTGAATCTCTCCATGCTGCAAACGGTGACCTCTAAATGATGTTTCGTCCTGGTATCGACAGTCTTCTATTACACAGCAAAGATCGGGGGTTGAACCGGATATTGAAAGATTACAAAGTGAGCCCAGCGGGGCGGAAGAATTGGTGGAAGATCACATTACGTCAGTTCCGGCCAATATTGCACGGCGCTTGGAAAGCGGCATACTGCTGATGCTTATTGGAAGCGGGCACGTCTGTCGTATGGACAAGAAAACTCAAAAGTTTCTCTTTTCCCCTCATGTACCCGAGCTTTCAATGTTCCTCCATCAAAACCTCCCTCCATCCAACTCCATCCGCCTTCGTCTTTGGAAAACTGGTGATCATTGGAAGCAGGCATAACATTATCATTATGTGGTATGGAATACATTTAACGCCTCTCTTTTTCTCTGTACCCATACCCAACCTTTTTGTGTGTGTTATCTATCTCTTTCTGCTTCGATCTACATTTCAGCACCCCCCCCACCTCCCCCTATCCCCACCACTCCCAC
>NC_090248.1:22100686-22121927 GCF_037325665.1 Littorina saxatilis | reverse complement strand
ATACCTTTTTATATTTAGTCAAGTTTTGACTAAATATTTTAACATCGAGGGGGGATCGAAACGAGGGTCGTGGTGTATGTGCGTGCGTGTGTGTATGTGTGTGTGTGCGTGTGTGTGTCTGTGCGTGTGTGTGTGTGTGTAGAGCGATTCAGACTAAACTACTGGACCGATCTTTATGAAATTTGACATGAGAGTTCCTGGGTATAAAATCCCCGAACATTTTTTTTGATAAATGTCTTTGATGACGTCATATCCGGCTTTTCGTGAAAGTTGAGGCGGCACTGTCACGCCCTCATTTTTCAACCAAATTGGTTCAAATTTTGGTCAAGTAATCTTCGACAAAGCCCGGAATTCGGTATTGCATTTCAGCGTGGTGGCTTAAAAATTAATTAATGACTTTGGTCATTAAAAATCGGAAAATTGTAAAAAAAATTAAAAATTTATAAAACGATCCAAATTTACGTTTATCTTATTCTCCATCATTTGCTGATTCCAAAAACATATAAATATGTTATATTCGGATTAAAAACAAGCTCTGAAAATTAAATATATAAAAATTATTATCAAAATTTTTTTTTCGAAATCAATTTAAAAACACTTTCATCTTATTCCTTGTCGGTTCCTGATTCCAAAAACATATAGATATGATATGTTTGGATTGAAAACACGCTCAGAAAGTTAAAACGAAGAGAGGTACAGAAAAGCGTGCTATCCTTCTCAGCGCAACTACTACCCCGCTCTTCTTGTCAATTTCACTGCCTTTGCCATGAGCGGTGGCCTGACGATGCTACGAGTAAAATGGCATTGCGTTTCATTCTGTGAGTTCGACAGCTACTTGACTAAATATTGTATTTTCGCCTTACGCGACTTGTTGACTTAGTCTCTGTTTTATTCTTGTACCCCCGCCCGGAATGCCTTCTCTATCTCACCCACTATTCGTTCTGCCCCTTTCTGTACTGTTGTCTTTTGACCTCTTGCTTGTCTAGTAAAATAAGCCCTCCTTTGTCCCTTGTCTTGCTTTGTCAGTGTCGTATTATTAATGTTGAAGTTGTTTTTCTTCGATCTTATTCCTGCATCTTTCCCAGTTGCTCGTCTTCGTCATAATCTTAACTGTTTTGCTATGGACTTGATCTTATTTTAGTCGCTTTATAAAACATTTGCTCTCTTCTTGTGCCTGACTTCTACTTGTCTCTCTTACACTTACTTCATCGTACTGTTTTTCTTCCATTTTCTTTTTACATTTAGTCAAGTTATGACTAAATGTTTTAACATCGAGGGGGGAATCGAGACGAGGGTCGTGGTGTATGTGTGTGTGTGTGTGTGTGTGTGCGTGTGTGTGTGTGTGTGTAGAGCGATTCAGACTAAACTACTGGACCGATCTTTATGAAATTTGACATGAGAGTTCCTGGGTATGATATCCCCGGACGTTTTTTTCTTTTTTTCGATAAATGTCTTTGATGACGTCATATCCGGCTTTTCGTGAAAGTTGAGGCGGCACTGTCACGCTCTCATTTTTCAACCAAATTGGTTGAAATTTTGGTCAAGTAATTTCCGACGAAGCCCGGACTTCGGTATTGCATTTCAGCTTGGTGGCTTAAAAATTAATTAATGACTTTGGTCATTAAAAATCTGAAAATTGTAAAAAAAAAATTTGTTTTATAAAACGATCCAAATTTACGTTTATCTTATTCTCCATCATTTTCTGATTCCAAAAACATATAAATATGTTATATTTGGATGAAAAACAAGCTCTGAAAATAAAAAAATATAACAAATATGATCAAAATTAAATTTCCGAAATCAATTTAAAAACACTTTCATCTTATTCCTTGTCGGTTCCTGATTCCAAAAACATATAGATATGATATGTTTGGATTGAAAACACGCTCAGAAAGTTAAAACGAAGAGAGGTACAGAAAAGCGTGCTATCCTTCTCAGCGCAACTACTACCCCGCTCTTCTTGTCAATTTCACTGCCTTTGCCATGAGCGGTGGACTGACGATGCTACGAGTATACGGTCTTGCTGCGTTGCATTGCGTTCAGTTTCATTCTGTGAGTTCGACAGCTACTTGACTAAATGTTGTATTTTCGCCTTACGCGACTTGTTTCCTTTGGCCTAATTCTGTCTTTTTGTTATATTTAGTCAAGTTTTGACTAAATATTTTAACATCGAGGGGGAATCGAAACGAGGGTCGTGGTGTATGTGCGTGTGTGCGTGTGTGTGTCTGTGTGTGTGTGTGTGTAGAGCGATTCAGACTAAACTACTGGACCGATCTTTATGAAATTTGACATGAGAGTTCCTGGGTATGAAATCCCCGAACGTTTTTTTCATTTTTTTGATAAATGTCTTTTATGACGTCATATCCGGCTTTTCGTGAAAGTTGAGGCGGCACTGTCACGCCCTCATTTTTCAACCAAATTGGTTGAAATGTTGGTCAAGTACTCTTCGACGAAGCCCGGGGTTCGGTATTGCATTTCAGCTTGGTGGCTTAAAAATTAATTAATGACTTTGGTCATTAAAAATCTGAAAATTGTAAAAAAAAATAAAAATGTATCAAATGATCCAAATTTACGTTTATCTTATTCTCCATCATTTGCTGATTCCAAAAACATATAAATATGTTATATTCGGATTAAAACCAAGCTCTCAAAATTAAATATATAAAAATTATTATCAAAATTTTTTTTTCGAAATCAATTTAAAAACACTTTCATCTTATTCCTTGTCGGTTCCTGATTCCAAAAATATATAGATATGATATGTTTGGATTAAAAACACGCTCAGAAAGTTAAAACGAAGAGAGGTACAGAAAAGCGTGCTATCCTTCTTAGCGCAACTACTACCCCGCTCTTCTTGTCAATTCCACGTGCACTGTCTTTGCCACGGGCGGTGGAGTGACGATGCTTCGAGTATACGGTCTTGCTGCGTTGCGTTGCGTTCAGTTTCATTCTGTGAGTTCGACAGCTACTTGACTAAATATTGTATTTTCGCCTTACGCGACTTGTTTTTTTTTTTTTCAGTCCCAGCTTCCGATTTTTCCCTTCTCAAATTCGACCTCGTGGTTTTTCTTTGTGTCCTTTTTCTTTTTTTTAGCCTAATTCTTTTTGTTTTTGTTTTTGTTTTTTTACAGCCACAAGCTTCCTTTTCCTCCCTTCTCTGTCTTCCGTTTTTACCTTTTCGTACGTTACCTGCTAAATATATTTCGGTCTGTTAAGTACGTTGCAGGTATTTTGGGTCGGGAAGTTTTATTTTCTTTGGGGGAACATCTGTTGTCGATTGCAGTCTCCAGGTATATTTCATTACCCCCTGACACCATTTTTTCCCCGTTTCTGAGCATCGTATTTCCCTCCCTCATCCCTCCTCAAACGCGCCAAATGTCCCCCCCCCTCCCCCTCCCCCTCCCCTGCGCTTCCTTTTAGTCTAATTTATTCAACAAAACAAAACAAAACAAAACGCCACACGCAATCACACACACACACACACACACACACATACACACAAACACACACACTACACACACACACACACACACACATACACACACACACATACACACACTTACACACACACACACACACATACACACACACACACGCGCGCGCACACAAGCACCCCCACCCCCACCCCCACACCCGACCATCCCCCTACCCCCCCCACACACACACACACAATCCGAAACTGATACACTGCTTCTATATATATATACGACTAGTGTCTGTCTGGCTGTCTGTCTGTTCGCGATGCACGGCCAAAGTTCTCGGTGGATCTTTTTCAAATTTGGACACCGTATTCAGCTACACCCCGGACACAACCTCATCGATGAGATATTTCAACACGTGCTCTCAGCGCGCAGCGCTGTGCGCGCTGAACCGATTTTGTTGTTTTTTGTCTGGATCCACTACCAGTAACTCTTCCTTATCTTCTCCAGTGTTTTCAGCCGCGATTATCTCCCTTCCTCCGTGTGGCGTCAATCCATATTCCCGTTACTACGTTACTATTTTTAGAAGGTCACTGCACGTTACTATTTTTAGAAGGTCTCCAGTGTTTTGCGCGTTTATCTCCTTTCCTTCGTGCGCCGGCGAAGCCGGCGTACACCCGGCAAAGCCGGGTCCCAGGCGCAGCCTGGTATTCGGCTCTACTTCTTCCCGGCGAAGCGGGTAATCATCTAGTATGTTCATAAATAAGGAATAACCAAAATAACAAGAAAGATACGTTTATGGAACGTTTAAATTGACAACTTGAAACATTTACATTGTTACGTTTTGTCATTGAAATGTTACACAAATTGCCATTTAAAAAAACCTTTTATTCACATGCGATGTCTTTTCTTTTTACAGATGTGAATTTCGTTGTCATTCTGTGTTTCTTATATTCTTTGTCTTTACTTTTCTGTCTTTCTCTCTTTCTTTCTTTTTTTTCTCTCTTTTTTCTCCTTTTCTCTCTTTCTTTCTTTCTTTCTTTCTTTCTCTCTTTCTTTCTTTCTCTCTTTCTTTCTTTGTTTCTTTCTTTCTTTCGTTTTTGTTATGTTTCTTTCATTCATTCTTTCAGTATTTCTTTTTTTCTTTCTATTTGTTAAACTGTATTTTCACACCATCTTTTTGTTGCTTTGCCCCTATAGCTTTCTTTCCTTTGTTTTATCTGTTTGGGCGCTTTTCCTGACATACATCAAAGTGCAAACAGGTCGAGACAGTATACTATAAAAGTGCATGCAACGAGCAAGTGCAAATACCTATGAAACGACATCCCCAAAATAGCGGCGGGTACCCCATAACTCAGGCACACAAAGGTGAGTAGCCGTCATAAACATACATTGTTTGCCCGTGCTGTCAGTGTGAAGACATTCTTGTAGACGCAACACATAACATCACGAGCATCGAATGCTTTTGCTATCTGGGGAGTTATGCATGGACCGAGACAACTAAAGTCTCTGACAATGAAGAAGTTTGAGACTTCATTGTCTGAGACTTTGACAAATCGAAAATCGCTATGCATAGAGCGAGACTTCACCTCGGACAACGAAGTCTTGGACAACACGCCGGTTGTCTCAGACTTTGAGGTCAAACTATTTTTAGACAGGGGATTTCCAGTCAGTTGGTACTTTCAGTTCCCATTGCGCATGCTCAGTTCAAGTTCCAGCATCCGCATCATCTTTCAAGATGGCTATGTTCGATGAAAACTCCGAGTCGCAGGAAATTATACAAATACGGCTAAAAGAGCCAAGAAACCAAATTTTTCAGATCAGGAGATGGAGGTTCTAATAGAAGAAGTGGCTTTGGATGCGAAGCTGCTTTTTTCTTCGTTCCAGAATGGCATTACAAACGCCAAGAAGAGATTTGCGTGGCTTCGCATCACCACGCGGGTCAATGCAGTAGGCGCCCGCCAATGGGCGCACACCGGCAAAGGCGAAGGCAGCCATTTTTGTTTGGGTTTGAGTCAAAGCCGTCGCTTCGAATTTTCTATCGTGCCGTTCACTTCTCCTATCACATCGTCCACACTAATTTGAATCCCTTGTACATTTACGGATTCATCTCACACATCTAACGCGTATGTGAGACCATTCAATTCTCGATTTTCAGTAAAATACCGTGACTGCCCGTGGCTACTTCAATGAAAGTCAGACGATTGTCCGCCGAAATCGTGGGTGTAAATTTGAGCCCTTTAGTCAGCGCTTTAGTCAGTGGACTTGGCATTGTCTCTGTCCATGCATCGCTGACAACGTGTTTTAGTCACTGACTTCTGAAAAAGTCTCTGACTTCGCTTATTGTCTCGGTCCATGCATAACTCCCATGATGAGCTGGTGCATACACGTTTCAAGATACGGCCCTTCTCGTGCACAAATAAGTTGTTCACTATCTCAGTCCTGTCTATCCTTTGCAGAGATAAAACAATACAAATAGAAATACAAATAACACTAACAACACGTTATACAATTATTGTCCATCAAAAGGAATACATTGAAATGAAAATGTGTATTCGACACATATAGTCTAACCTACCTGTCAACAATCCCAATACTCCCATCTTATCCAATATTTGTTTGTTTGTTTGCTTAACGCCCAGCCGACCACGAAGGGCCATATCAGGGCGGTGCTACTTTGACATATAACGTGCGCCACACACAAGACAGAAGTCGCAGCACAGGCTTCATCTCTCACCCAGTCACATTATTCTGACACCGGACCAACCAGTCCTAGCACTAACCCCATATTGCCAGACGCCAGGCGGAGCAGCCACTAGATTGCCAATTTTAAAGTCTTAGGTATGACCCGGCCGGGGTTCGAACCCACGACCTCCCGATCACGGGGCGGACGCCTTACCACTAGGCCAACCGTGTCGGTTCTTATCCAATATGAAGGCTGTCCTTATAGTTAAGCCTCAAGACTTCGCGAAGTCTTGTTATCGAAAATTCAATGCCAAAGCTTCGTGCAGCCAGCTTCGTGAAGAGGACTTCGCGAAGTCGACTGTTCGCCAAATAAATTCAAGCCCGGACACATTTGAGATTGCGACCAGAATCTTACATGGGAAGCACTGTGACTACAAAGATACCTCAATCCTGTTTGTGTTAGCGACCATGTTGACCATCATAGATTAGTGTAGGCTTTTACATGGGATAACGTATACTTTTAATGAAAAAAAAAATAATAATAAAAAATAAAAACATGCCAACATTTAACAGCCATGACTTCTCTCTAACAAGAGTGGGATTATTTTCTTCAATCAATATCGTAAGTGACACCCGTGTCCATTTGCTAAATTATTTCAGCTAGAAATTCTTACACTGAACAGAATGCATGCAGCCACGCTGTATAGATTTGTTGTGAGTGCAAGACAAAGGATGGTCTTTTTCTACGAGAACAGATTTGGGGCGATGAACACTTTACGCTTTAAAAGATACTATCGATAGTGTTTGTGAGGAAGGCCTGTTATTTCACTGCGGTGCATTGTTTAGACACTTAATCATCGTATTTAGACGCTGTGTTATTTATATTCGTTGCGTAAACGCTTGCACAGCTACACCTTTCTTTGACAAGGGTGTAAACAAAAAACCGCACTCGTTTTTCGTTGTTGTATTTAGTCAAGTTTTGACTAAATGTTTTAACGTAGAGGGGGGAATCGAGACGAGGGTGTGGTGTTTGTGTGTGTGTGTGTGTGTGTGTGTAGAGCGATTCAGAGAAAACTACTGGACCGATCTTCATGAAACTTGACATGAGAGATCCTGAGTATGGTATCTCCAGATAATTTTTCATTTTTTTGATAAATGTCTTTGATGACGTCATATCCGGCTTTTCGTGAAAGTTGAGGCGGCACTATCACGCTCTCATTTTTCAACCAAATTGGTTGAAATTTTGGTCAAGTAATCTTCGACGAAGCCCGGACTTTGGTATTGCATTTCAGCTTGAAGGCTTAAAAATTAATTAATGAGTTTGCTCATTAAAGTTGTCATTAAAATCGATTTTTCGCAAACAGATTTAAAATTGATTGCATCGTATTCTTCATCACATTCTGAATCTAAAAATATATACATATGTCATGTTTACTCTTAAAATGTGATCACAATTAACGAAAATAGATTAATTAATCTTACGATTAAAATTTAAGAAATCGATCCAAAAATGATTTCATCTTATTCTTTATCATTTCCTGATTCCAAAAACATATAGATATGATAGGTTGTATTCAAAACAAGCTCAGAAAGTTAACAAGAATACAGAAAAGCGCGCTTTCCTGCTTAGCACAATACGCTACCGCGCTAATCTGGCGTGTCAATATCACTACGTTTTGCACGTGGGAGGTGAGCGATTTCCTTCACGCGGGGATTGACGAAGCTGTACTGTCTTGGTGAAAAAATACAGTGCGTTCAGTTTCATCCCGTGAGTTCGACAGCTTGACTAAATGTAGTAATTTCGCCTTACGCGACTTGTTGTATTTACTTTTGTTTTAGTTTGTCTTTTCTTTCTGTTTTCTTCATCTTTGGCCGTGAAATATCAAAGGAGATTAGCAGTTTTGTTGCGCACATCCGCTAGTAAACAACAATGGCGTCAGGGGGGCCGGAAGACGCTTGTTATTGTGCTGCAATGCATTCTTTAGATACTTCACTCACTCAAAAATATAATAGCCTTCTTTGATTTCTCTGGTAAACAGGAAGAAGACGATGTTCCGCTTTTGCTTGTTTTAAACTGTTGGTTTTGGTTGCCGCCTTGAAATGTTATTGTTGTTTTTGCTTATATGTCTGTCTTCTTGGACGAGACCTTGACATCATTAATTTTATCCTCCGTCTGCGTGGCAGTCCGACCTGTTATGAATATAATACAGCAGCAGAAAGCTTCATTTGAGCATGGTATCATTTTTAACAGAAATGAAGAAGAAGAAGAGGGTAAAAAAAGAAGAAGAAGACGAAAAAGAAGAAGAAGAAGAGGATAAAAAAAAGAAGAAGAAGAAGAAGAAGAAGAAGAACAACAACACCACCACCACCACCACAACCACCACCAGTGACCAACAACACCAACAACAACAACAACAACAACAACAACAACAACAACAACAACAACAAACAGCAACAATGAAACCACTTTGGCCATCTGGGAAAATAAGACTCAACAACAAGCAGTCACCCCACTGAAAAATATCAGGAATAAACATCGATCGTGGGTAAAATACAACCAGAAGGATAACATATCAATTACCATCATCCTAGGTGATCTATCTGGCAGCATCCCACACGCCCAATGATGACACCAACGCGACTCTGACTTCGAAGGATGGGTATTCTTTCGACTCAAATCGAGAAACTGACGGAGTGAGTGAAATGCGAGCAGAATGACCAAACGTAAATAACCATTTTGCCGCACAGTGATTCATTATGGCTTTGACGGAGTGACTGAAATGTGAACAGAATTAGAAAACTTAAATAACTTGACCGTCATGTCAAAGTGATTCATTATGGCTTCGCCCGACACCGCCCCCCCCCCCCCCACCCCCCTTAATCCCGGCCCTTTTCATATGCCATCACACCAAACCAATGAAGAAACAAGAAATTCCTCCGAGGTAGGAAAAACACCCCCGTCCTTACCATTCTCACTGCCAGCAACTGAGAAGGTTATTTCCCTTTGACCATTAATATGTCCCTCTATAAGTCCTTGTAGAATCTTAATCCACCAATAACTCCCTAACCGTGTGTTTGACTGGTCCCAAGTTTTGTAAGGACCGTCTCAGGAATGTATAGAACCTGTTCACCAAGTTTGGTGACGATCGGTCCGTTCATTCTTGAGATCTATATGCGAACACAAACACACAAACAAACAAACAAACAAACAAACAAACAAACACATCGACCGAATCCTATACACACCCCTATACCGGGGGTGTAATAAAGAAAGAAAAGAAAGTACCCGGAAAACTGACTGTTGGGGTGAGGGTGAGGGGGGGGGGTGAGAGGGGTTGGGAAGCAGAGGGTTGACAGGTAGGGATGCATGGTACAGATATATGGGGGAGGGGGAAGGCAACCGTAAAATATTACCTATGAGGAATACGTATGAGTGAGGCGAAGGGAGGAAGGGGATGGGAGATAGAGGGGGAAGGGGATGGGAGATAGAGGGGGAAGGGGATGGGAGATAGAGGGGGAAGGGGGTGGGAGTAGGTGGTAGAGGGTTGGGATGGGGTAAGAGGAAGAAACAGGGATGGGTCAGGGTAGTCATGGGGGAGGCAGCTGTAAACTGAAACCATTCCGGCTGTTCCTTCCGAAGAATTCTCGACGTCTTCCTTTGTTTAGAGGTAGATGGGGCCAGACGCCGAACTTCAAGGAATGTCCATTAGAGATGTCATCGCAGGAACACAATGGATGTCTTCTTTCGTGCTGTCTTCTGCAAGGTGTAGCCTATCCTGAATCCCTCAGCATACACACTCTTCTTTGTATATATATACACCTATACTTATCACTTCGTTTGTTTGCTTTCACAGCTATGACTTTAAGCGCATTGTTTTCAAACAGCAAAAGGATTTTATCATAACATGGAGTGTAGGCACGTGTGTGCGTGCGACTATAGCTTACGCCCACGTACGCACGTCAGCGCACACAACGACACGAAAAAAAGAAGAAGAAGAAGAAGAAGAAGAAGAAGAAGAAGAAGTAGATGAAGAAGAAGTAGATGAAGAAGAAGAAGAAGAAGAAGAAGAAGAAGAAGTAGATGAAGAAGAAGTAGATGAAGAAATAACAAATGCACTTGCATACATTTTAGTGCGCAATAGAGAAGCTCAAATGGAGTGTTTTGTAATTTTTTCTTGGATATTCTACACGTTTCCGTCAAACGTTTGGAAAACGCAGTTTGAAATAAACATGATCTTCATTAGCCTGTCCCAGTTATTCACACATGGCTCCGGACTTCACGTGCAATAATTATGCTTCCCGGCTAATATCGGACACCAATACGGTCGTGCACGAATTCGATCAATGTCGAGGTGATATGGCGGTCAGTGTATTCTCCGACCTCAAGTAGATAATAATTATACTGTCAGTGATCGAGCTAGAAAAATCATAAAATAACATTACAATTGAAATAAAAGGGAACAACTGCATCAAATGAAATAAAATGTCATAACAATAAAGTAAAATACAATGAAGTAAAATGAAAAAAAGTCATCTTTTTATGTACATGTTGGTGTGATTTGCTCAGAATCGAAGTTTTCTTGCTTTACGTTAGAGCAAGGCCTCATCTGCAGGTGAAAATTGGAACAGTAGTAAATATAAAATAATATGTTACAACCTCACTGTCGCCTTGTTTACAAATCGGTTGGCACACATAAATGGGGAAGCGAGCATCTCTGCTTGCTCCTACGTACGCCTTCTTGTTTATGTATCTGTAAACTGTACTGGTTCCAAAGCTGTAAAAACTCGTGAAAACTCTTGTCTTTCTGTAAACGTGACCTACATCTGAATCAGGAAAACCAGTCGACCTATAGTTCTATTGGTTCCCAAACCCCAAAATAAATGTGACCCAAACTCGCAAGCAGCCACAGAAAAAGAAACACCCTTGTCCTTCATCCTTTCTCCCCGCTTAAACCCTCCCGAAAGCAATTCCAATAGAACATTGACCATAACCCCACAATCCTGTCAACATTTTGGATTTTGGTCAAAGCCATGACACTGAGCTGGGATTCCATTTTTATGCATGGATGTGGATGCGTCCGCCTGCAGTCTGGTCGTGTACGCCTGTGCATTAGTCTCTGTAACCGCGATCTATTTTCTCTGTCTGTCTCTCTGTTTCTCTGTCTCTCTGTCTCTGTCTCTGTCTCTGTCTCTGTCTCTGTCTCTCTGTCTCTCTCTCTCTCTCTCTCTCTCTCTCTCCGCATGTAATAAAGTTCTGAGTTCTCTGACGGGGGTGTTTTTCCTACCTCGGAGGAATTTCTTGTTATCTCTGTCTCTGTCTCTCTGTCTCTGTCTCTGTCTCTGTCTCTCTGTCTCTGTCTCTCTGTCTCTGTCTCTCTGTCTCTGTCTCTCTGTCTCTCTCAGCTTCGTTAGTGTTTCTGTTTTAGTATAATTTGTGATAGTGTTCGTGTGTTTGTGGAGTGCTTGTTCGTCCCAAGGACAGATTGCTAGATAGGGCCCAGCCTTAAATCTGTATCCTTGAGAAAATAATAATAATAATAATAATAAATGAGCATTTATATAGCGCAACAGGGCCGGACTACCGGGGGGGTTATGGGGGTTGCGCAACCCCCCCCCTAGCCTAAACATGTACCTCACTTATTTAATTTTTTTTTATTATTGTTTATTTTTGCCGTTTCATGCAAGGAGCGACCATTTTCCTATCTCAGAATATGACCTACCCATAAGCTCTGCCCCTTGACCCCGCTAGGGGGAACTCCCCCTGGACAACCACTGGCAACCCCCCCTCCTCTTAGCCTAGTCCGGCCCTGCGCAACATCATAACTTTACAATTATGCTCTTTGTTCAAAAAGTTCAGTTAAGTTCAGTTCAGTTCAGTTCTCTCTCTCTCTCTCTCTCTCTCTCTCTCTCTCTCTCTCTCTCTCTCTCTCTCTCTCTCTCTCTCTCTCTCTCTCTCTCTCTCTCTCAGTCTCTCTCTCTCTAAAAAATGACCACAGGCCGAGATTTAGACGTTGATGAAAGCGAGGACATAGAACTGGGGCTCCACTTTAGCACATAGTTGCAGACGCACCAGTCTTTGTTTGTCTGCATACGCCTTCGTGTCCATGCATCAGTCTCGGTAACCGTGACCTACATCTGAATCACGAAGACACGACGACCTAGTTCTTTTCCTCAACCCCAAAATAAATGTGACCCAAACTTGCACAAGCAGCCACAGACAAAAAAAACAAACCCTGCCCTGTAACCCCCCCCCCCCTCCCCCTCCCCCCCCGCCCCTCCTCCCGCCTCAACCTTCCGAAAGCAATTCCCAGCAGACCAATAGAAAAATTGACCACAACCCTCAGTTCTGCCAGGATTTTCGACGTTGATGAAAGCGATGACATGGGACTGGGACGAAATTGTCTCTGAAGCTCCTTTTCCACCGATTGAACACGCTCAGGCATTGATCTGTGAGGCACATGTGGGCAGCAGTGTGCAGTCTGGTTGGACGACCATTCTGTAATTGTTTACTGAAGCTACACGATGAGGGAAAAGTTCTATGCGGAAGAGAGTTTCTTTTTGTGTGGAATGGCTGGGGCAGAGTAAACTGAATTTGGTGCCATTTTGCACCTCTTCTTTTCTCCTGGAACTTCTTCTGGTCAAATCCTCCTCCTTTTCCTCCTCCTTCTCTATTTCCTCCTCTTCCTCCTCCTCCTCCTCCTTCGCATATTTCTTCTTCTCGTTCGTGTTAATATTTGCGCTGATTTTTTAGTCCCGTTATTTTCTTAGCCTCTGCTGTCCGATTTGCGATTGGTTGAGTATCGTCTTTCATTTCACAGTAATTTTATGTTAGCCTCTTCTTTCCTCCCCCCCCCCTTTCCCCTTTCCACTCCTTCGCCCTTGGATCTTCTGGTCTTTTGGTTCCAATGGCTATCTGTTTCCCCCTTCCTTAAAAAAAAGTCAAAAAAGGGATAAAAAAAAAGGCAAAAAGGGATAAAACTCTACTTAGTCACTTCTCTTCACTCCCCCCCCCCCCAACCTCTCAGAGCAATCAAAGGTTTGCATTTTTCACTTACTTGTATTTATTTCCTCTACAAGTACCCCCCCCCCCCCCCATTAACTTATTCCCCTCCTTCTCCCCATCTCCCACCATTCGCTACCTACCCCAGCGTTCCAAATGCAGAAACAAAACCAACAGAAGGACCCTCCGCAAGGTATAAGCTAGACTGAGGGAAAACAAACACCGGGAAAGTTGGTTAGAAAAAAGAAGGGAAGAGTAAATTCATTAACT
The DNA here is from genome assembly GCF_037325665.1 of Littorina saxatilis. NCBI lineage: Eukaryota > Metazoa > Mollusca > Gastropoda > Littorinimorpha > Littorinidae > Littorina > Littorina saxatilis. The sequence continues at coordinate 22,108,553 of NC_090248.1, read as the reverse complement.
GATTACTGTGACCCCCTTTTTTCCCCGTTTGAGACGACAAGGGATACTACAGGGGAAGGGTATGAGGACAGAGACAGTATGGTTGCATGGAAGTGTTTTCATAACCGACTTCGTATGACGGCTTACTAGTGCCAAAACCTCATAATTGTAATTATCAAGCAAAAATTAGTAATTTTCCCTTGATAATTACCATTTTCACGTGTTTATTACTAATTTTCCCGGGAAAATTACTAATTTTCCCGGAATAATTACTAACTTTCACCTGTTAATTACTAATTTTTAGTTTTGGCTCACTTCCTGACGGATTGCTAGTGCCAAAACTAAAAAATTAGTAATTTTCCCGTGAAAATGAGTAACTAACAGGTGAAAACAGTAACGGAGAGCGTTAATTAGTAATTATCACGTGATAATGGGTAACCCCAGGTTTTGGCACTAGTAAGCCGTCATAGGGCTTACTAGTGCCAAAACCTCATAATTGTAATTATCAAGGGAAAATTAGTAATGTTCCCTTGATAATTACCATTTTCACGTGTTAATAACTAATTTTCCCGGGAAAATTACTAACTTTCATCTGTTAAGTACTAATTTTTAGTTTTGGGTCACTTCCTGACAAAACTAGTGCCAAAACTAAAAATTAGTCATTTTCCCGTAAAAATTACTAATTATCCCGTGTAAATGAGTAACTAACGAGTGAAAACAGTAACTGACAGCGTTAATTAGTAATTATCAAGTGATAATGGGTAACCCCAGGTTTTGGCACTAGTAAGCCGTCATAACTTCGGCCATGGCTGCGTTGTTTGCACAGACTGGCACGCACCGACCGAGAGAACGTCTGGTCGCTTTTCTCTGGTGTCATCTGCTCATCATGGCTGCCAACTCTTCGATTTCATCGGCTTCCGCTTTGAGCGGCAGTGGCAAAGCATGCCGGGAATCGATCGATTTTTATTTAAGGGGTAAAGTCGAGAGTGTGTCATGGGGAAGGGGGAGATTTATGGTTCTTGGTTGTGTCTGTTGTTATTGCTTTTTTGCTGTGTAGGAGGATCGATAGTGTGTCCGGTTCATATTTGATATTAATTCATTGCATTTTTACGATTTATGATTTTGTTTTTGTGTAAACTTCGAAACTTAGTATATGATATTATGTTTATTGTTTTTTTGTTAGTTATGTCGGGTTCGTTTTCTTATAACTTTATCCTTTTTTAATTTTGTTTTTACTGTATATGTCAATAATCTATAAACCTTTAAACTAAGTTTTCAGAATGTTTGCAAAGTGTTGCATAAACGGGGGCATTCGATTCTAAAAAAAGTGTTGCCTTACTTCCGTTCACCCCATTCCCGGATAATGTTTGCCAACATTTATCAGAAATTGATGCGCAAAATGGGATTACTGTTTTGTGCAAATGGAGTTTATTGCTCTCTCGAGTACTATTACTCAATGAATTCATTTTTATTTTATCATTGCCTCTCCAATTATCAGTTTTTTCCTTTCGTTGAAATAACAATAAACCAACAATAACACACGCTTTATTGTCTATTAAAATAAATGCATTAAACATGGAAACTCCTTGTTTTTGAATGAGCAGAAAACGCAGCAGGGGGTACAACAATTAAATTTTTCAGCATGAGAATGTCATTTGCATTTTATCAAGTTCTAAAAATGCTGAAAGCATGCTCACAAATAGCACCTGCAGTGACACTAATGGTTATTTCTTTTCAGTTAATCTTTAATTGTAAGTCCTCGGAGGTTAACAAAAATATGGACTGCGCTGCAGACTGTAGTTTTAAAAAGCAATCGATGCAGTATAATTTCCAACACTTCGGTTCGATATTACACATTTTTGTCGTTTTTGCGTAACAAAGGTTTTTGGTATGCATATGAATTAGTTGGGTTTTTTCCCCGTGAGACTGCTAATAGACAGTTCTTTCGGTGAAAGCAAGAGACAAATGTCATTCTCGTATGTCTTTTGTACAAGAGAACTGTCTGGGCTGACTGTAAAGCTCTGGAGAATTGAGGTCACTCAGTCAGAAGAGAAATGACCGCACTCCCTGTTTCGTGCATGAACCTTGTTTTTATTTTATTTTGTTTTCTGTGAGTTCGTAGACCCACTTTGTGATGATCAAACGACTTCTTTTGTTTCTGGAACGGTGAGGCACTTTGTCATTTTTGAGACTATTCTGTTTGCCTCGTCCATCATTCTTGCCATGGCATCTTAGTATTTTGTAAGGCGATTGAGGCCTCCTTTCTCAGTCTCATTTCAAGCTGCATCCTTGCCTTAGCTTTGTCTCATTACCTGTCTGTCTGCCCGTATGTCTCTGTCTGTAGGTCTGCCTGTCTGTCTGTCCGTCTCTCTTTCTGACTGTCTGTCGTCAATTTGTTTGCTTGTCTGCCGGTTTGTCGTCAATCTGATTGTTATCTGCCTGTTTTCTGCCTGCCTGTCGGTCTGCCTGTCTACGTCCATCTGTAAAAGGTCTGCACTGCCTGTCTATACCTGTCTGCCTGTTTGTCTGCCTGTTTGTCTGCCTGTTTGTCTGCCTGTTTGTCTGCCTGTTTGTCTGTCAGTCGCTCTGTCAGTCTGTCTGTCTGTCTGTCTGCATCTTGTCTGTTGAAAGCGACTGAATGTACACATGTACAATTCTTGCTACCTTTTTTGTTTAGGTTTCAAACGTGATAATAATTCATTCGATCCAGCCTGCAGTTTCACTGTAATGGGCCTTTGTAGACATTTAATATACAGTCGGTACCTTCTTCTTCATCTTCAGTGTTGTCATCCTCTCTGTCTCTGTCTGTCTGCCTCCGTGTCTCCTTCATGTCCTTATCTCTCGTTGTGTCTATGTGTCTCTATTTCTTTCTCTCTTTGTCTTTTTGTCTCTCTAGCTATCTCTGTTTCTGTCTCTTACTCTGTCTGTCTATCTGTCTTTCTTTCTCCATTTATGTCTCTTTGTCTGTCTGTCTGTGTGCCTGTCTGTCTCTCTCTCTCCGTCTCTGCACCCCCCCCCCCAAACACAAATACATCCATCCCATACTGCCCCTTTATTCAATGCCTCTGTCCCTCTGCCCTCCCCCATCATTCTTTCTACTTCAAGCACAAGCCACCGCAAAGCACGAACATACATGACGGATCCTCTTTTCGGTGTTCATTTTCCCGCAATAATCCCCCAATTTCCATTCCCGGACATCGTTTCCCCCTTTCCCCAAAATCCCTGGGCAAACACGCCATCATCCCCCATCATCTCCGCTCTCTGATCAATGAAACGTGACCCCCCTGCTATTCAGTCGTTGCAGCTCCCCCGACTGAATATAGCTTGGGAGAAATTGTGTCAAGTGGTGACCTAGATACTGTATCTTTCGTGTGTGTGTTCGTGTTGTGTTGACCTGGAAAAGAATGAGGTCCTTGTTCTCCCAAGGGCTTCTTAATACAAAAAGTGGATTTATTGGGGTTGACGATAATGGTATAGTTGAACCCGCCTTGGCTACCACCTTTAATTCTCGACCACCTGCCTACAACGACCACAAACAACAGTTTCTTTCTATGTGATCTACCTCGACAGTTACCTCCTCTCTAACACGACAACAATTGGTGGTCGTTACAGACACGTTTGACTGTAGAAACAAATCGGCAACCAACTTTCAAACACAGAATCCATATCGTTTAGCGCGTGCATACAGGCTATTTTATTGTACGCCAGTCCATTACATTTTCCATGTACTTTTGAAAAACAATGTTACCCCCGTTTGGGCTACTTGAGCAGTTATTTCTAACTAATCGTTTTGCGTTGTGATTGCATTAACAAATCACTGTCAATAGTGGAGTAGTTACTATGCATCTGTCTTGCCTGCATCGCGCGAATCGGTATCGTCCGGTAGTTTACCGCTAAAAACACCAAAATACCAAAAATGTAAACGTCAACCAGTCAAATATTCCGGTCAGTGTTGTAATTGTTTGGCCGCTTTTCTTGTCAATCACTGTGTTTTTGACTGGGTTTGACCGGTTTCCGTGACAGAATTACCGGTGTATATGCAGCATGCCAGAGCAAGATTCAGTGTGTGTTTGTGTTTGTGTGTGTGTGTGTGTGTGTGACAGGGCCGGATCCAGAGGGGATTCCTTTTGCCCGGAAACCACCCCCCCTCCCCCGCCCCATGTACCTCCTCCAAGGCTAAACAAAAATAATATTTTGTTTTGCCTTTAAAACTCATGACAAATACTTCCAGAATTCGCCAGATTGCACATATTTTAATCTAGATTTTAAAACATATCTGAGGGGGTGGGGGTGGGGGGGAATGCCCCCGGACCCCCTATGAGGTTTGGGTGCTTCGCACCCTCAACTAATGTACCACCACCACAATTGGGAAACCCAGCCTTAGGGCCGGCCCGGGTGTGTACACTGTGCGTTTGTGCGTGTGTGTGTGTGTGTGGGGGGGGAGTGTCTGTGTCTGTATGTGTGTGTGTGTGTGTGTGTGTGTGTGTGTGTGTGTGTGTGTGTGTGTGCATCTTGCGAGAAAAGTCGATGAACAAAGGATAATTATTATCATCATAATCAGTTCGTCCTTGTAAAAAGATACCGGCTTGCAGCTTGCAGAATGGCCAATGTTTTGGGGAAGGGGAAGGGGTCCCAGAAACATAAGTACAATGGTGATGTCCATACTTCTGGATGGCCATTCTAAGTCCGAGGGTCTGACATTTGCGTTTACGTTTTATTGTTCTCATGTGTTTAAAGGTCATATGCTGCCCACAAGTACCTGAAGCAGGCGCGGACAGCAGCCAGGGGGACACTTCAGTACCATGTCGGACATTCTTGACGGCGTCAAGTGTATTCCGGCTCCTCGTCGCATTCTTTGGTCCACATGTTCGGACGAAAATATAACAACAACAAACTATAACTGACAAACAAAAAAACTGCACGCAGAAAACGGAGAAAAAACACGTGAAAGAAATACGTATTTAATAATTATGTGCGGAGTATTCCACAATTACAACGGGCACAAAACACACACACACACACATGCACACACACACGCACCCACACCCACACACACACGCACGCACGCACACACACACACCACTCGACACACACACACACACACACACACACACACACACACGCGCGCGCGCACGCACGCTCACACACACGCACGCACGCAAATGGCCTTCATAAAGAATTTCCAACACAAGGAATCATAAAGCAAAGTTTTCAAACCAATTTCCAGATCAGCAGGTAAGAATTAAGGACTTGTTAGTGATGCCCACAGTTTTTCTGATGACTTGGCAAGCTTACAGTTTTCCCATAAAGCAAGAATCGTTATTGCCCTTGAACCCTTTTGAGGAAAAAAAATGTAGTGCGTTTCAAAACGCTGATGATACAGTCATGGTACTGATCTTTTTTTACATTTAGTCAAGTTTTGACTGAATGTTTTAACATAGAGGGGAAATCAAGACGAGGGTCTTGGTGTATGTGTGTATGTGTGTGTGTGTGTGTGTGTGTGTGTGTGTGTGTGTGTGTGTGTGTGTGTGTGTGTATGTGTGTGTGTCTGTCTGTGCGTGTGTGTGTGTGTGTAGAGCGATTTAGACCAAACTACTGGACCGATCTTTATAAACTTTGGCATGAGAGTTCCTGGGAATGGTATCCCCGGATTTGTTTTTTTCGATAAATACCTTGGATGACGTCATATCCGCCTTTTTGTAAAAGTTGAGGCGGCACTGTCACACCCTCATTTTTCAATCAAATTGATTGACATTTTGGCCATGCAATCTTCGACGAATGCCGGACTTCGGTATTGCATTTCAGCTTGGTGGGTTAAAAATTAGTTATTGATTGTGGTCATTAAAAATCTGAAAATTGTAAAAAACATATTTTTTTTATAAAACGATCCAAATTTACGTTCATCTTATTCTTCATCATTTTCTGATTCCAAAAACATATAAATATGTTTTATTTGGATTAAAAACAAGCTCTGAAAATTAAAAATATAAAAATTATGATCAAAATCAAATTTTCGAAATCAATTTAAAAACTATTTCATCTTATTCCTGGTCGGTTCCTGATTCCAAAAACATATAGATATGATATGTTTGGATTAAAAACACGCTCAGAAAGTTAAAACGAAGAGAGGTACAGAAAAGCGTGCTATCCTTCTCAGCGCAACTACTACCTCGCTCTTCTTGTCAATTTCACTGCCTTTGCCACGAGCGGTGGACTGACGATGCTACGAGTATACGGTCTTGCTGAAAAACTGCAGTTCGTTCAGTTTTATTCTGTGAGTTCCACAGCTTGACTAAATGTAGTAATTTCGCCTTACGCGACTTGTCTTCTTATTATTTTTGGACCTCAGTTGCATGCAGGCTTCTTCAACCCATTGTTTTGGCCTGATTTTTGGATGTTGTTGTTTGTTTGTTTTATTTTATTATTTTGTTCTTCTTCATGGTACAGATCTAGGTTGCAAGGACTCACCCGGACAACATGGTGTTTTGGTACCTCGCTTAAAGTGCGACTGATGACTGAGGTTGAAAGTTGAGAATGCATGTACTTACTTACTGTCCGTTATGTCGGTTGGCATGTATAGCGGGGCAGCAACGAAGGAAAAGCAGAGAGATAGACATTCAATAAAAACAAATTCAAACAATAGAAAGGGCAGTGACATGGACGGACGAACAAAGGAACGGTCATTCACTCAACCTCTCTCGAAACTTCACTATATAATTATACAACATATTCGGCTCCCGAGGTGCCGTCTTTTCAAATCATCGAAAGTTAATTGTCACCATTTTGTGTGGGGTATATTTTGTGCCTAGTTTGATTCTACAATTTATTTTTGTCAGCAACTGGCAATGTCAGTTTCAAGGAATGTGTTTGAGTTATCTCCGTTGCGTCAAGGACCGACATCGTTCACTGATAACATCTCCGGAACAAATTCAATGAAGAACGGGATGCGCTTTAAGACCGGCACGGTTGGCCTAGTGGTAAGGCGTCCGCCCCGTGATCGGGAGGTCGTGGGTTCGAACCCCGGCCGGGTCATACCTAAGACTTTAAAATTGGCAATCTAGTGGCTGCTCCGCCTGGCGTCTGGCATTATGGGGTTAGTGCTAGGACTGGTTGGTCCGGTGTCAGAATAATGTGACTGGGTGAGACATGAAGCCTGTGCTGCGACTTCTGTCTTGTGTGTGGCGCACGTTATATGTCAAAGCAGTACCGCCCTGATATGGCCCTTCGTGGTCGGCTGGGCGTTAAGCAAACAAACAAACAAAATGCGCTTTAAGACAAAAAATGAGGCCAAGGTTATACGTTCGTCAAAGAACGACAAGAACGAATTCGCCAAATCAGGTCAGAACGTAGCAAATGGAAATAAAACTCCGCGGCACAATAACGGGAAGAAACATACTCTCATCATGATAATAACAGCCTCTAATCGTCCATCACTATCGTGATTAGCTTCCAAGGTTCAAGGTTCAAGGTTTTATTTCGGCTTTAGGCCCATAGGGCATTTAAGCAAACAAAAATACACAATTAAGTCACACGCACAATGAGAGTGCACGCAGGCACAGCAAACAGTGTATTGAATTAAACACCAAAAGAAAAACATAACACACTAACAAAAAGAAACCACATCTTCATCAACTAGAGCTCTACCTCACAAAATTAAGAGAAAAAACTTGACTAAATGTAATTAGGTTAATAAAAGGACGCTGCAAGGAACGCCAATAAAAAGACCCTGACAAACAAAGAAACAAACAAACAGCAGACGTACCAACCATCAAACCAAAAAACCAAATAAACAAGCAAACAAGCAAGAAGCCAAGCAACCAGACATCCAACCATCAAACCAACCATCAAAACAACCAACCAACCAACCAACCAACCAACCAAACAAATA
>NC_090248.1:22065686-22093186 GCF_037325665.1 Littorina saxatilis | reverse complement strand
CTTTAGCGCCTCCGCGTGATGTTTGACGTCATAGAGAGAGTGGCGGGTGTAACCAGTCACGGGATTTGCCTCCCTTGTCATTCCGCAGTGGCAGCTATAGCTATAAGGTTCAGCGTTTTCAGGTTGCGGAATAATATGCAGGTTATATCGGGAATGCAAGTTGATATAGTGCCTCCGCATGATTTGCATGTTGGCGATCCCGGATCAGCTCAGCAATGGCTTTTTTTTTGCGCAGTACGGCCAAAAAGTCCAGTTAATTCGTGGTCAGGGTGTTTTTCGTTCTGTGAATGACGACTGTTTGTGATCAATTAAGTATTATACTTTTCCATCAACAAAAAATGTGACGAACGAAGCACATGAAAAACAAAATATATATAATGAGAACCGGATGACGGTTGTGTAACTGCGACCTACTCCATGTATTTGGTTCACCCTCAAAATGAGAGCTGACAGAAAGAAGTACTTCCACACTTAATTACCTTCGCCAGTCCGGGTTATCGACTACACACGGAAGACATCATGGTGCCGTGCGGACCCAAGCTTCTCAAAGATGCACGCTTTTCCTTCTTTGAGAAACATAGGTCCGCACGGCCCCACGATGTTTCTAGTCTAAATTTGACCTCTTTAAAAAAAAAAACATTTCTCGCTGACATAAGAGCGTTTTAGATGCCTGAGGCATTCTTAAAAGCTCATTAAAAAATTCCAACTAGTTTAAGAGATATTTGCAATGAAACACCCTTCTGGGTCCGCCCACACGGACCCACGACCACCGGCGAAGGTTTAAGCAAGTGGGTTTGCACGAGCTAATCATCAATTGTTCCTTGTTCCAGCTGAACTTTTTCTTGAATGATCTTTTCTGTGCAGTTTCGTAGCCTGTCAAAGTGTCGACATGTCATGTTCCGCTTGTCGGCCTACCCCACTTGTATGTCTGCTCGACTGTCTGTCTGTCTGTCTGTGTGTCTGTCTGTCTTCCTCTTTATCTCGTTCTTTTACATTGGCTTCCTCTTGCGTAATAACTCTCTCTCTGTGTCTCTGTCTCTGTCTGCTTCTCTCTCTCAGCTATTTCGTTGTTGTGTCTGAACCTGCTCCGCCCCCCCCCCCCCCACCCACCCCCCAAAATAATCAAACAAATCAGAGCAATTCAGCTCTCTCTCTCTCTCTCTCTCTCTCTCTCTCTTCTCTCTCTCCCTCTTTCTCTCCCCCCCCTCTCTCTCTTCTCTCTCCCTCTTTCTCTCTCCCTCTCTCTCTCTCTCTCTCTCTCTCTCTCTCTTCCTCTTTCTTTCTCCCTCTCTCTCCCCTCTTTTCCTCTCCTTCCCCTACCCTTCCGTCCGGACTGACTTGTCCATACCAGACCACACAACCATTGACATTTTAGTCGCTTCACGGAGGGGTCCCCGACGGCACAGCGGGGAGTGCTGTCAGGTCCATGATGTCCACGACTCGCCAGGAAGTCTGCCTCTGTTCCCGTCACAAGCGGAAATGAGTTTGTCTTGTGCACTTTTTGTGTTGGGACAAAAAAGTCAAACAACAACAACAACGGGTCGAAAAGTAAACGAGGAAGTTGCAAGGGGTAAGGGGTGGTGTGGTGTGTGTGTGAGTGTAAATGTGTGTGTGTGGCGGGGGGGGGGGGGGTCAGTGTGTGTGAGTGTGTGTGTATGTGTTGCTTTGTGTGTGTGTGTCTGTGTGGATAAGGAGGTGTCTTTCTTACATTTTTGGGACGAACAAAATAAAAATGCCTCAAAAACGACAGGTTATAACAAATAATTACTGACAATAAGGTAGGAAAACAGACCATGTATATCAGCAATATTTATCACCAAGGTAACAATGACGCGTTACACTTACGGCTACACGACGATGTAAACCACCTGAGATCTGTCCAGGAGGCTTTGGCGTGGGATAAGATCGTCCCTCCACTTGGACACGTGTGACAGGGGAGGCTACTGCTCCTTTCACAGCAGACTCTGCACCCGAGTTGTTGGCCTTTAAGTCAACACCGGTGGATTGTGGAATTCTGTTTGTGATGGGGTCTGGTGGTTTCCGATTGTCTGTATGTTCATGGAAACCTTCGGGTTTGCATAACAGTTTTTATAGGGTTAAGAAATTAGCCCGAACATTTTCAATCCTGTTTGATTGCACTTCGCCTCCCGAGGTGATCGTAGTGTTACGGCACTCGGTTACATCTGGCGCTGCGAGCAGGATGGGACTCGGCATGATATGTTCAGGTAATGGCATAATATGACCACTGAACATTTTCGTGCTGTTCCCATTCTGCGAACTTGAGATGGACAGTGGTCCCCCGGTTCGGAACTTCGGGACGAAGTTCATTCAAATGGGGGCGATTGTGACAAGGGAGGCTACCGCTCCTTTCACAGCAGACTATGCACCCGAGTTGTTGGCCTTTAAGTCAACACCGGTGGATTGTGGAATTCTGTTTGTGATGGGGTCTGGTGGTTTCCGATTGTCTGTATATTCATGGAAACCTTCGGGTTTGCATAACAGTTTTTTTTATAGGGCTAAGAAATTAGCCCTAACATTTTCAATCCTGTTTGATTGCACTTCGCCTCCCGAGGTGATCGTAGTGTTACGGCACTCGGTTACACACGTACACACAGTCAACAGCCTGGTGGCTTACACTGCAGAGTGGGGATTTATTAGTGAATTCATTTGGAGATTTGGAAACGGTTTCAGTTACCAATCTGAATCACCCAAACATTTTCATTTTCGGTATATGTATGAATTGAAATGGAACGATCCGAATGCAGTTTTATAGCCAGTGTAGAAGTCTACGCAGCTCTGGCAAAGTTGCGTATTATAGTTTGCACTTAGATCTTCACCCTTTCCTTGCCACCCCCCACCCCCCCCCCCCCCCCGGCCCCCCACCCCCTCAGAAAAAAAGAAGAAGTGGAACGATCCGAATGCAGTTTTTAGCCCTTGTAGAAGTCTACGCAGCTCTGGTAAAGTTGCGTATTATAATTTGCACTTAGATATTCACCCTCCCCTTACCCTACCCCCCCCCCCCCCCCCTCCCCCAGAAAAAAAGAAGAAAACAAATCCCGAAATACACCCAAAGAAGAAAAAAGCATATCGTCCCCTTTTTCTTTTTCTTCCAACTCACCCCCCCCCCCCCCCGCTTCCCCCCCCCCCCCCCCGCCCTCTTCTACATTCCACCTCCTACCAACCATCTATATAGTGCACCCACTGCACAACAAATGACGACATTTAATAGAATTGTGCAGTGCAGGGCACTGTTTATTTCGTACGTTCTCTTTTATCTATATCAACCCCGTCTGGTGTCCTCGTGTAAGAGCCAGAGCGTGCGGGTTTCAATGCGATAAATGTAAACTAAATCACTCCTTCAAATGCAACCCTCAAAGGCATCGCTCGGCAGACTGCACGAAGATGCACGTGCAAGGCGCAGAACTAGAATGATGCATTGAAAGCGGAGGAGCAGAAGGAGAATTAAAAAGGGAAAACATAATGATACAACGATTTTGCTCACCCCATAATGCCCTTGGGGAAAAAAAGAGGGAAACAATATCTGAAGACAATAAAATGAGTTAACGAAAAGAATATGAAGAATTATAAAAGAAGAAGTGTGAGAGAGAGAGAGAGAGAGAGAGAGAGAGAGAGAGAGAGAGAGAGAGAGTGTGTGTGTGTGTGTGTGTGTGTGTGCGTGCGTGCGTGCGCGCGCGTGTGTGTGTGTGTGTGTGTCTGTGAGTGTGTGCGTGCGTGCGTGCGTGCGTGTGTATGTGTGTATGGAAAGCCGTTTGGCTCATAACTATTACAGCTGTAATTTAAAATAAATACACCTGTATTTAATGCTAAATACAGCTGTATTTAATAATAAATACACCTGTATTTAAAAATAAATACACCTGTAATTTATAATAAATACACATGTATTTAATAAAAAAATACACCTGTAATTAATAAAAAAAATACACCTGTAATTAATAATGTATACTTATTGTATACGTTTAAGAAATAAATACAGCTGTATTTATCATTAAATACAGGTGTATTTATTTTAAATTACAGCTGTAATAGTTATGAGCCAAACGGCTTTCCATATGAGTGTGGGTGTGCGTGTGTGCGCACGCGTGAGTACAACACACACATACAACCCCCCCCTCCCTCCCCCTATACACACACAAACACATCATGTAGACTTTTTCATAACGTCTACCCCACTCGATCTCTACCCTGGTGAAAAAACACATGTACGTCTTGACGCCTTCAGTCTTATCACTGCTTGCCTCGGGTTGCCATTTTTTTACTCGCCGAACATGAGTCGGGGGAAAGAAGGAGGGATAGGGGGAGGAAAACGAAAGGGGTAGAGACAAGATGGAGCATGGAGGCATCATGCGTAGGAGTGTGTTTTGGCAGTTACCATCTTTTGTCTTGTCTATTTTAGCTTGCGTGCACTCGCCAAGGAAACTCGACACCCCTCGGCACGCGCTTTGTGTCTGTCTGCCGCAGAGCTTGACGGGAGGGAGGGAGGGAGAGAGAGAGAGAGGGAGGGGAGAGGAGGGGGGTAGAGCTCTGACTGAAGTAAATTGTTTTGAACTCTTTGCACACAAAAATAGAAGAAAAAGAAGACAATAAACACAAAAGAAAGAAAATAAATTCTCCGTTGAATTATATAGTGTTTCTACTTTTATTGAAAAGAAACAATTAGGTTTTAAGCAGAGAGAGAGAGAGAAGAGAGAGAGAGAGAGAGAGAGAGAGAGAGAGAGAGAGAGAGAGAGAGAGAGAGAGAGAGAGAGAGAGGAGAGAGAGAGAGAGAGAGAGAGAGAGAGAGAGAGAGAGAGAGAGAGAGAGAGAGAGAGAGAGAGAGAGAGAGAGAGATTGGTTTCGTCTGAAATGTCAGATCCCAACACGGAAAGTAAGACGCTGCGTACGCCTGCTAGTGGAATGTTGGCTATGTGCTCTACTGACTCGTACAAAATGTTCATCTTGCAAACCAAAACAGACATGGGTAACGTCTCTAAAAAAAACTTTGTAATTCGTATAAGGCCTACTTTTATCCTGTGCAAACCCTATAGTTGTTTAAAAAAAATTCTATTTACATCACTAACATTTTGGAGAAAAAATTAATATGTACATGACTTTGCCTGAGCTTAAAATTAATAGATCTAGAATATATTAATATCTTTGGTATGATTCAAAGTTCTTGACAAAATCCGAACATGAGTTATTGTTGTTGTACAAACAAAAGGGTTTAATCAATCAATCAATCAATGACGCTTATATCGTGCATATTCCGTGGGTACAGTTCTAGGCGCTCTGCAGTGATGCCGTGTGAGATGAAATTTTATACGGCCAGTAGATTGCAGCCATTTCGGCGCATATTTACCTTTCACGGCCTATTATTCCAAGTCACACGGGTATAGGTAGACAATTATTAACTGTGCCTAAGCAATTTTGCCAGGAAAGACCCTTTTGTCAATCGTGGGATCTTTAACGTGCACACCCAATGTAGTGTACACGGGGGGAGGGTTCGGACACCGAAGAGAGTCTGCACACAAAGTTGACTCTGAAATAAATTTCTGCCGAACCTGGGATCGAACTCACGCTGACAGCGGCCAACTGAATACAAATCCAGCGCGCTACCAACTGAGCTATATCCCCGCCAGAGACAACCTAACCTCATGCACGTAAGTTATACGCCAGACTATGTCTGTATTCTTCTGTGTTCATCCTCTTCGTTTTCTGTGTGTAACCGAGTGCCGAAACACTACGATCACCTCGGGAGGCGAAGTGCAATCAAACAGGATTGAAAATGTTAGGGCTAATTTCTTAGCCCTATAAAAACTGTTATGCAAACCCGAAGATTTCCATGAACATACAGACAATCGGAAACCACCAGACCCCATCACAAACAGAGTTCCACAATCCACCGGTGTTGACTTAAAGGCCAACAACTCGGGTGCAGAGTCTGCTGTGAAAGGAGCGGTAGCCTCCCCTGTCACATGTGTACTCTTCTTTTTACATTTAGTCAAGTTTTGATTATAGTTTCTTGGTGTCTTTTGGCTGATGAAGACGACAGTAGAAACTAGTCCATGTTCATTTGTTCATGTTGTTGGTTTCTGGTGAGTACTTTTCTATTGTTATCTTGAAAACGTGTTGGTAGTGATCAGTCTCTAGTACGATGGTCAGAGTACATTTACTAGACTGTATTTTATCTGCCAGAGAACAAATGTCAGCCTCGAGACCAATGTGTATAAAAGCCTAGACGGATTTAGGGTATTTTACAAGGAGATCTACACGAAATGAAGAGAGCTATACCATTGAAGTTCTGTAGACACAAAGGACCCAGTCAGCCTCCAGACCAATTGACCGTAAACTTGTCTGGAACCCAGACCGATTGACAACTGGCTGTCTGGAACCCAGTTTGAAACTCAGACTGATCGATACACGGACTGAGTGATACACAACCCCCACTAGGCCATTCAAGTTTAAAAAAAACAACAGTTACTGTGGTCAAACGATTGTATTGTACATCCCTAGACTATGTTCCATTTCTTTTCATCTGTTTTACAATGTACTATCACTGATACTTCCTTGAACATTTAGAAAAATTCGTCTTAAAGTGGGTGTAAGCCTGCGATCGAGCATAGTAACGTTTGTTTATATATTTAGGTCAAACTTTGACCCCGCGTGTATCCAATCAGCGGCGTCAGTTAACAATGCCCCAATCGCAAAAGTGGCCACCATTTTTAATTTATTTACTGCGGTGCTTAGCTCCTGTCCTCTTTTTCAGTTGCTCCCCCCCCCCTCACACCCCTCCCCCTCCCCCCGAACTATCTTAAACCCTGTTCGATTTTTTTTATTCGACATTATAATATTTATAAGGATATCCTTTATTTGCGAAGAATAAAATAAACTTGATTGTTCTATTCACTGACAAAAAAAGGTTGTAGCTGCTCTGTTTTTTTGGTGCCAATTCCAACAAAAATAACTTTATTTTTGTGAATTCGGTTTTCGATGGTGTCTTTGTTTGTTTTTCAGCTGTTTAGACGCTAACCTCAAGTATGTAAGATTTAAGCTGAATACTGCTCACACTGTAGGGTAATAGGCTGATATTCGATTTTTTTTTTTTACAGCAGGGGTTTTAACACGCCGTTCAAATACTTTTCTGTGATCAAAGACAAGAACATTTGAATGCTTGCACGTGCAACGACATAATCTTTCTCGAGTCCAAAGTCCGTCACTGTAGGAGCTAAAAATACCAGACATCTTATTATTTCTCCAAACACATTCGCCAAGAGAAACCCGAGAAGATCAACACATGCAGCCTGACATTGAAAATCGGTTCATGTAACCGCTGCGGCATGCTGCGGCTAGCATCATGCATGCGGCACCGCAATAACACAGCACAGCGAAACGATGATGCAAGTGCTGCAATGCACCAGTGCAGGCTAATGTGACATTTAGCGGCGCCTGCACAATTTGGTTTGACCTTGACAGCGGCAAAAGTGCATGCACGCTTGCCGCGGGGATAGTGTTCACGTGCACATGAATGTGTGCAATGTTTGCTTCCAGTGTCAGTCTGTGCATAGACCTGGACCGCCAACTCGTCACGTGACCCTTCGACTGAGGTTACGACTCTCGACTTTCAGGGGCGCGTCGCGTCCGGTTTGAAAGGCCAGCGATTCGAAGACAGTGAAAAGAAAGCACGCTCCAGTTATTTGTGACAATGGGAGGTGACAATGAACTGGATTTTCCAAAACTCCAAACTAAACTTAACAAAACTCATCGAAAAACATGTTCCATATGCACTTTTGCTGAGTTTATTTTAGCATTTTCAGAACTTACCTCGGCAACTTCGTCCATGTTTACAATCGACACCGGATATCACGTCCCCCTGATTTCTGAAAGGCTTGTAAGCGTAGGTTCCTAAATGCGAGAGGCCGCTACCTCGTAATAGAAAGAAAGAGCGGAGAGAGAGCTAGTTGGCGGTCCAGGATAAATGGTCTATGGTCTGTGCAAAGCCTTTTCACAACTGAACATGTATGCGGTGCATGTATACATGTAATCAACCTTTAATGGATGACGTTTTAATTTTCAGTCAGTGTAAGTTCTACTGAGTAGAAGGCGTCTGTATAATCTCAGGTCATCGGAACCACAATTTATTTTCTGAATTTTGTGTGTGTGTGTGTGTGTGTGTGTGTGTGTGTGTGTGTGTGTGTGTGTTTGTGTGTGTGTGTGTGTGTGTGCAGTGTGTGTGTGCGTGTGTGTGTGTGTGTGTGTGTGTGTGTGTGTGCGTGCATGTGCGCATGTGCGCGTGTGTGCGTGTGGGTGTGCGCTCGCGTGTTTAGAAGATGCCTTGTAAATTCGTACCGAATTTATAAATATTTCTATCACAAGGGCCTTTATTACTCTAAACTTATTTTTTATGTCATAAATAATTATTTCCTTGTCTAGACAATCGCCCTTTTAAATACCTGCAAATATGCATGTCGTCTCGGATGTCGTTCTTGCTTTTGTGGTATCTTCATGCAGCAGCACCTGTTTTTCCTTAATGGGTCTCTTAAATGCTCTTTGAACATTTGTTTTTAATGTGCAAGTAGTTGTGAATGCACCCACGCGTCCGCCTATCTGTCTGCATAAGCGCCTATAATATAGCTGATAGCTATATACGATCATGTGTTTTCCCGGGTCATAGTGTCCCTGACATGTGTATCTATGCCTTTTCCGGTCACTGACACGCATCTTTTAGGCATTCTGATTGCTTGCTTCTGCATATTAAATGCGGCATAAGATTCTCTGGTATCTGCCTGCTGATGTAATGTCAGTCAGCATGATTGTGCATGCCATGTGCTCGTTCATCTTTTCGCTGTATGCTGTTTGCTCGTTTGTGTATCTTTATTTCTATGACTTGTCGCGGTTCTGTCTTTAGGTATATGGTGCTGCTGTCTCAGCTGCTGTATATAAGTCAATATTGCTATTTCATATGTTACGTAGATTGCCATTGGTCAATTGGGTAAAACTAAGCTCATTGCAAAAGTGATATCGACGACATTTCCGTCGATATCAGTTTTGATATCGACGATATCTTTATTGCTTCACTTAAAAAACCCTAAGACACCTACATTTAAAAACCAAACAATATATATTTGAAAATGTAATTATCCCAGAATTTAGTTGAGCAAATGACTCATTAATTTTTGAAAGAAAAGACATGTGGAAATACTGGAAAGTACAAGAAAGGCGTGAACAAAAAGAAATAATAATCAGAGCGGGGAGGGATATGGAACAGCCAAAACTGAGTCTTTACAGTGAATGCAAAATGTCCAGAGAAATAGCAATATATAGGGGAAAGTCGCTAAACCTGGAACAGTTAAGGAGAAACAGCCGTACCAGACCAAAAAAAAAGGATATTGCAAAGCGTTCTTTATAATTATTGTCACATACTAGACTCTATCAGTAAATAAACGAACCACATAAAATAAAAGTCACGCAACTCATCAGACTGATCATAACAAAAATGTCTGCATTTGTTCCAGGTTGGACGCATGGGTGTGTAAAGTGGAACACTGTGTTGTCAAACTCGGAACACATACAAACACACCCTGACTCTCTTTCTAGCCCTGTCTGTGTCTCACACACACACATATACACCCACACACTCTCATTCACACACAAACAAGCACACATTGCCGCACACACAAGATAAATAAATATGTCATAACATTTTGATTAAGCCATTTTATGTAAATGTCTTTTTTTCAACATCATATTTTGATTTTTACCAAGGAAATAACAAATCTGATAACAAATTAAGCCTTAAATGTAAAACAAAAAGATAAATAAGGGCTAGGTCTAAAAAGGACTGAAAAACAAAACCTTAAAAAAAATAAAAGGAAAAAATAGTCAAAGAACCGATTTCGCAGACAATGTCCTTTGTCTTCTACTGTCAGCGCAGTCATCGTGTGATTACTGTGTGCACTTCTGGCACTATAACATATCCTCAGGGGAGTTGGTGCCACACATGAAGCAGTACCACGAAATTTCGCAGCTTCATTTGTACCCCTCTTCTGTTGACAAATAGATATAAAAGGGCTACCTGCCCAATTGACTAAATGTAAAAATCATTACGCATAAAGTCTCAAAGCAAATAACTTAGAACAGATTTAAGAACTGATTTTGCAGACACACAAAAATTGCTAAGTACAGATTTCGAAGTCCTTTTGTCCGCTGCTGTCAGCGCAGTCCTCGTGTGCCCACTGTGTGCACCTCTGGCACTGTATCATGTTCTCAGGGGAGTTGGTGCCACACATGAAGCAGTACCAAGTGCGTTCCCCCGGGATAGAACGCATCGTCGAGAATGTTCTCCTTTTTTCCCTCTGATCAGAAGATATTCCCCTCTTGTAGCTTTTGTAGCTTCATTCTTTTCTCTTTTCTGTTGACCTGCACGCCTTTTTGCAAGTGAAATCTCCAGCTTTTGCTTGTAAGGAGAAGATTGTTTTTTTCGTGATGATGATCTTTTCGACGAGCTTGTGGTTGTGCGTTGCAGGACATCAGCAGCAGGTAAGCTTACATTTGCTGCTGACACCAAGCAATCATAATGACCAGATCTGCAGAATCTCCATGTTTTCGATAAATACCTTTGATGACGTCATATCCGGCTTTTTGTAAAAGTTGAGGCGGCTCTGTCACACCCTCATTTTTCAATCAAATTGATTGAAATTTTTGTAAGGCAATCTTCGACAAAGGCCGGACTTCAGTATTGCATTTCAGCTTGGTGGCTTAAAAATTAATTAATGACTTTGGTCATTAAAAATCTGAAAATTGTAATAATTGTTTTGTTTTTTATATAAAACGATCCAAATTTACGTTCATCTTATTCTACATCATTTCCTGATTCCAAAAACATATAAATATGTTATATTTGGATTAAAAACAAGCTCTGAAAATTAAAAATATAAAAATTATGATCAAAATTAAATTTCCGAAATCGATTTAAAAATAATTTCATCTTATTCCTTGTCGGTTCCTGATTCCAAAAACATATAGATATGATATGTTTGGATTAAAAACACGCTCAGAAAGTTAAAACGAAGAGAGGTACAGAAAAGCGTGCTATGCAGCACAGCAAAACCACTACCGCGCTGAACAGGCTCGTCAGTTTCACTCCGTTTTGCACAAGCGGCGGACTACGGTCATTGTGAAAAAATGCAGTGCGTTCAGTTTCATTCTGTGAGTTACACAGCTTGACTAAATGTAGTAATTTCGCCTTACGCGACTTGTTCTGTCTGTCTCCTCCTTCTATCTCCCCGTCTCTCTCTGTCCCTCTCTCTCTCTCTCTCTCTCTCTCTCTCTCTCTCTCATAATCTCTCTCTTATACTCTCTCTCTATCCATCCCCCTTCCTTTTCTCTCTCTCTCTTTCTCTCTCTCTCTCTCTCTCTCTCTCTCTCTCTCTCTCTCTCTCTCTGTTTGTCCCTATCTCTCTTTTTCTCTCTCTGAGTATCTCTCTCTCTCCCTGCCTATCCATCCCTCTCTCCCCCTCTCTCTCCCTCTCTATCCCTCCTCCCATCTCTCTTTCTCGCTCTTCTCTCTCTCTCTCTCTCTCTCTCTCTCTCTCTCTCTCTCTCTCTCTCTCTCTCTCTGCCCGCCCTCCCCCCTCTCTCTCTGCCCCCTCTCTTTTTTGCTCCCCATGCACTGAGTCTCAATGAGTCGTTGGCCCGGTCATGGCGGTGGTGCAGAGATATGGGAGGAATGCCCTCCACACACATGCACACACACACACACACACACCTTGGCCATGCGAATCGATCAACGGCATGGTGTTATACCTGCTTCACTGCCAGGCCAAGTTCAGGCTTCTGCCTCCCTCTTCTCCCGTTCACATGTATACGCACTCAATCCGCGTTTGACAGACGGACAGACGGACATACTTAATCAGTAATTTTAACTATTTTTTTTATCCAAAGGCACGTGCGCAAGTATCTATGTCTATCTTTGTCTCTGTCTGTCTCTGCCCGTCTGTCCATCTCTGCATAATTATTCTCTCCCTCCTCTCTCTCTCTGCCTCTCTGTGTGTCTCTCTCTGTCTCTCTCTGTCTTTGTGTTAGAGGGGCGGGGAGGGGGGGGGGGGTGTGTGTCTGGTGACAGTTCGAAAAAAAAAATCTTGAGAACGATCATGTTTTTCACTCCAAAGTCAACTCTAATCACACACCCACACACACACACACGCACACACACACACACACTGACGGCAGACAAAACAAAAACATCTTCAGTACAATCATTCTCTGTGCAAACTCAAACAAACTCAAATCTCTCTCTCTCTCTCTCTCTCTCTCTCTTTTGTCCTCTCTTTCTATCTCTGTTTCTGTCTTTCCCTATCTCTGTTTCTGTCTCTCCTCTTTCTCTCTCCTCTCTCTCTCTCTCTCTCTCTCTCTCTCTCTCTCTCTCTCTCTCTCTCTTTTTTGCCCTCTCTTTCTATCTCTGTTTCTGTCTCTCCTCTTTCTCTCTCTCCTCTCTCTCTCTCTCTCTCTCTCTCTCTCTCTCTCTCTCATCCATCTCAGTCTGTCTCCTCTCTGTCTATCTGTCTGTCTCTGTCCCTGCCCACAGCCCAGCCCTACCGCCGACGAGCCACACACACATGTACTTTTAGTGAACATGGACTGGAGAGAGGGGGGAGGAAGGGGAGAGCGGAAGACAAGGCAGGGAGGAAAAGCAAACGGTACCTCCCTGTGCCATTGACCTAGCCTCCCCTGACCCGCATCCCCCGGTCCCTGCCCTGGCGAGGTGAAGAGGAAGGGGGAGGGGGGCTACGGAGGGAGGGGGGAGGGTTAGCGGACGGGAGGTTCAGTCCTTCTACGGAGGAAGAGTGGGAGACTGATAGCTCTCAGCAGCGGCGGCGGTGGCGGGGTGAAGGAGGAGGAGGTGGTGGTGGATGGAAAAGGAGAAGGAGGCGTGGCGAGGAGGATGGAAGGTGAAGCAGTGTGGAGGTTGCGGGGATGGGGGTAAAAAAGTAGTCCCTTTTGCCTCCCCCAGCTCGCGCGCTCCACGGCTGAGAGAGAGACAGCGAGATAGGGTTTTTACACATCGCAGAGAGAGAGAGAGAGAGAGAGAGAGAGAGAGAGAGGTTGGCGAACCCGCCATAGCTTAGCAAGAAACTGAGCCTGAGTGAGACACTGAGCCTGCAGTCTGCCTGAGAGAGAGAGAGAGAGAGAGAGAGAGAGAGAGAGAGAGAGAGAGAGAGAGAGAGCTTGCCTCGTCTAGTACAAGCATAGACATCTAGACGTATATATCTCTGTGAGTATAAGACAGCCAGCACACATAGTAAGCATTCTCCACTGACTCTACACTCCACAGTTGTATGTTCGGTGCTCGTAAAAGCTTGGCACGAGGAACGGTCAGTTTTGGCGCGAAGCTGCGCGTGCTCTGTCCTGAGACTGACCTTTACCCTTCCAACCCCACCCACCACCCTTCTCCTTCCTCTCCCCCCCCCCCCCCGGGAATCTTCTACACCCCAAACCTCACCCTCCTCCCTACCCTCATGCATCATTTGCAATGGGTGCGGGGCCGCCGCTACTGTCTGTGCTGATGACACTAGTGTGATGGTAACCTTTGCAAGGCTCTCCGAAATTCTGCGCCCTGCATAAACTCTTGGGATTTCCTCCGTCCCCACCCTCACCCTATCCCGTACCCACCCACTCCCCCCATCTCCCAAGGGGTAAGGAGGAGAACAATCAAGGGGTCAAGTTGGGGGGAAGGGGGTTTGAAGGGCGAGGGTCAGTTGAGGTCCGGCGGGCGGCGCTGACCGCTAAGTTCAGCAGGTTATTTCAAGACCTCTTCTTGCTTGGCAAGACTTCACTGCTATTATACATGTACGAAAAGCAGCTGCTCGAACTAGAGCTTGTTAGTGGAACCCACCTTTCTATTAAGATTTCAAAAACAAAATTAATTTGTGAAAATCAGGTTTTGAAAAGGAGGGAGTCTTAAAATGGAGGTCAATTGACAGGGATTATGACACACAACAAATCTGAAAAACACGGTCTTCAAAGGAGGTTGGGGGGAAGGGAGTTTTTAATTGGGGCGTTAAAAAAAAAGGGGGGGGGGGGTGGGTTTCTAGTGTACTGAGACCTCCAGTGCCTGTGCAGTGGATGCGGATGGCATGGCAGGCTTTAATTCAATTTACCTCTGGAATTACCAGGACGCCCCGGGGGAATGCTAGGGCTGGGTCTTGAGAGACGCATGTTTCCTAAGTTAGCATAATTGTCACACAAGTGGATAATGTGTGGTCTGTACTGCCAGTGGACACGAAAGTTCAAAACCTGTACAGCGATTAGCCGAACTCTGCAATCTTCCTCTGCGCTGCAGTAGAATTCAATAAGTCGGACTGACTCTCGGTACTTCGTTCCTTTCTTTTCGTTTCAAATCCACTGTCTTATACCCATGTTAAGTAAATGACCTTGGTTTGTCTGTCTGGCGTTTGTACAAGCAGAGTTCTTTTTGCAGAGCAGTTCAGTTTAGTGTTGACATACACAGAATAAGTTAGACTGAAAGATCGGTAGACTGATGTGACTTCAGTCATGGCCAGCTCAGGGCAAGCATGTTTTTGTAGTTTTGAATAGCAGAATCCTGTCTTCGTCGATGTTGTTGTCGATGATGTTCTGATGTTGTTATCGTTGTTGTTGCTGTTGTTGTTGTTGTTGTTATCGTCTTCGTCGTCGTCGTTCTTGTTGTTGTTGTTCAAAAAGGGTGGTTTGGGGTTATTACTAGTCCAATCAAAGACGGCATCGCCAGTTGTCAGTTCAAAACATGCTCGCTCGGTCGTACGCGGCCGAGCTTTCAGCAGAAAGTCCTCGCACCAGAGTTGCTTCCCTTGGACCATAAGGCTGATTTCACTGCAACTCTTCGTAACGTGCAACAAGAAAAAGATCTTTCTATCTGTATAGTTGTCAGAAGAGACTGAATGAATATTGGGCAATTTTTTTGAGAAAATGTTTTTTCTTCTCTGTATTCTGCTTCTTCTTTCTTCGAACTCTTAATAAAGTTTGGGTTAGAATCAATAACTGATCGTGGGATCCACTGATTCTTTTCAACCGTTTACCGGCTCTGCACATGGTTGATCCACTGGAGGTCAAACATGAATTCTCAGACCTACTTCAAGTGGTTTGAGAGCTGCAATTTGCGCCAGTCTTAAATCATAGTATAACTCGCCACGCTTCAAGTTTTGTAGAAGAACAATAATGAAGGTGATGACGATGAAGAAAGACGAAGACGAAGAAGAAGAAGAAGAAGAACTGAAGAGAAGAAGAGGAAACGTAGATGTTTCAGCAATGGGATCGTATTCATTTTAAGTGTGTGTGTGTGTGTGTGTGTGTGTGTGTGTGTGCGTGTGTGTGTGTGTGTGTGTGTGTGCGTGTGCGTGCGTGCGTGCGTGCCGTGTGTGTGTGTGTGTGTGCGTGCGTGCCGTGCGTGCATGCGTGTGTGTGTGTGTGTGCGTGCGTGCCGTGCGTGCATGCGTGTGTGTGTGTGTGTGTGTGTGTGTGTGTGCGTGCGTGCGCGCGTGTGTGTGTGCATGAGTGAGCGTGCGTGCGTGCGTGCATCAGTGCACGGTGTGCATGAGTGAGTGTGCGTGCGTGCGTGCGTGGGTGTGTGCTATATATGCGGCTTGCCTGCTACGGTAAAACAAATCCATGCGCAAATTGCAATCATTGCACCTCGAAACGCTCTCCCCATAATTATTCGTGTTCGTGTTTTGGTCCACTCTAATTATATGTAGACTGTAGACAACATGACACCGTGTTAATCCCAACACTGAGCCGTTCAATATACAGTCTCGATGCGACATGAGCGTTCCAACATATGACGGCATGTTTATGTGCATCCACATATATACTAGTACATGTGCGTAGGTGTTTTTGCTTTCGCAACTGCAGCAGCAGCTGTCAGTATATTGTGATCACTTCTACGCCCGCCCGCACCAAATGTTACCAAGTTTTATAATTATACATCTATGTCACACGCTTTCCTTCTTTGCCACTACTAAAGCAAATGTGTGCAAGATTGTAGGGGAAGGGAGGGCAAGTCGACCCCTCTAACAAATGCAGCTTATACCTCTCGTCTTTTTAAAAAAAAGATTGTTTTTGTTGTAAAACCTGGTGTGTTCTCTTTCGTGTAAGCGTTGTGTGGAATATGAACGATCCAACTGGCACGGTTTTTAAATAAAATATAAAAGAAAAAAATCCTGAAGCATGGACGACTTGCCCTCCATGGAGGGCAACTCGTCCATGGGGGGGCGGGTAATTCGTCCAGGTGGAAAAGGTTGTTCATATTACCCAATAGCATCACCTCGACATATGAAATTGACTGAAGTAACTTTTCTGTGTCAGTTTTGTTAATCGGAAGTGAGAATGACGTCATAATGAGTCGGCCTACGTCAGAAGTCGATCGACGTCTTGGCTATGCAGGGAGGGTGAGTATTTGAAGGGATAGATGTTCAAACATCTATACTTATTAGTTGCTCTGGTTCAAAGCGAAGCAAATGGGAAAATATATTTACAAATTGGACTTGTAATTGATTTGTGTCGCCCATTTCAGGTTGCGTGAACGTGAAATAGTTTAATAGGCCTACTAGTATACGCGCACTTCCAATGACGGGAAAGCGCACCCCCTCCCCCCCCCCCCTCTCTCTCTCTCTCTCTGTCTCTCTCTGTCTCTCTCTGTCTCTGTCTCTGTCTCTCTCTGTCTTAATTAATTAATCAACACACAACTTCGAATATTATTTTTTTAAGGCAACGTTCACTTTTATTTCAAATACATACAAAGAACTTTTACGGGTTCTTCATCTGACACTATTTCTTGGAGATTAAAGAGTCTACACAGACGAGAGAGTGATATGGACCCATAGTCGGGTATTGTGACCCGGGTCGAGTTACACGACAAAGGGGGGGACGAATTACCCGATCATGGTACTCGCTGAACATTGCTATTTACCATTGTTCCTGGGATAGCCTGAGATCTATAACTTTCGACTAGTTGTTATGAAAGCCAAAGCTTTTTTGCAGATCTGGTGCATTTTACGAATCAGCGGCTCCCATGCACTGACTGTTGTTTTTTTCGTGCAACAATTTTAGAGTGGAAACCATCAAAATTGACAAAGACTTACCGTTTTGCTGGGCCCGTTTATTTCGACATTTTTTTTTCTTCAACTGATTCAGGTTGGGTAACTCTGGCTTATGAAATCGATGATAATCACCCCTGCAGTGTCATGTTCTCAAAATCGAGGGGGGACGACATACCCGAGGGGGTCGACTTGCCCTCCCTTCCCCTATGTTACACGCTTTGGAGCATGTGCAAGAACGGATTCAAACTCGAAATCGTCCCTCCAAAAGCCCCCAAATGCACACACGACTTTCATTTCTCCTGCTGTTATCGTTTCTTCTCACCAGTTACAAATTCTTCAACGCTGAGAATACTGAAAACGGCATCCCAGACGACAGTACTGTTTCCATACGCGAATTTAGCTGCCCTTGGAAAGTGGCTCGCTCAGGAGGCCCGGCTGTTAGTCTGAAACTGGAAGGACAGAGTTCTGAACATAGACTGTGACAAAGATCCCGGAAAGAACAAACATTTCGCGGATGCAGACACAGAAAGACGTCATGAAGAATGCGATGCTTCAAAAGATACAGACTGTGACGATACTGTGACGTCATTCACATATACCGAGACGTCATTCATAGTTGTTCGGTCACTTCCGTCAAAAAGTAGATCTCTCGACAATGGCTGCTCCTGTGTTTAGGTTTGTCAAGCTTGAGTACGCAAAACGTGTTTGTTCTCTCCTCTGTTGAAGCTGTGAGACATAAATCAGGGATCGCGTTTACGCACGATTTTTGCGTATTTGACGCATTTTAAAAGTCGCTGACGCGTTTTTTTCGCCGCGCCGCGTAAGCCATACGCAAAAATATGGTAACTTTTTCTTGTCTTCACGCAGCGCTTTTGCTCTGACTTAATAATCACCCGATCCTGAAACTGACTATAGGGCTCGAGAAGTGACGACACACATGAAATCTGCGCGTCAAAACTAAAGTCCGTTTCTTTTTGCATCGAAGTATCGCAAACGAACGTAACGAGGGTATTACCAGATGATGTCTTGTCGGATAATGAAACAGACATTAGCTGCTCTCCCATCTCGCGCTTCCAAAAGGCGGAAAGTGTGTCTAGTCGTATTAGAGCGGGAAACAAACTCGCAAGGCCCGAAGGTTGGAGACAGCAGGGGTGTTATTCGACAGGCGTGCGCGGAGTTCGACAGGAAAACTCGCCGTATTTAGGTAAGGAGTGTCTTTAAGTCTTTCGTGCGTGTTTTGTTTGTGTCTGTACGTGTTTTCGTAGTATGCAAAAATATTGGTCCGTGACGCGTTTTTTTCGTTTCGTTGCGTATGACTTACGCGTTTTTTAAAAAGCTAGCGCGATCCCTGATAAATGCTATTCCGACTTGGTCGTGTGACAGAGTTTTCTTCCACACTCGATTAGCTAATGTCTAACTCAGCCTCACGGCTTCGTTAGACAATCAACGTAATCTCGTGTGGAAGAAAACGTCTGTCACAAGACCAAGTCCGAATAGCAGGTACCGGGTAATAACGCACATATACACATGGCTGTATGGGACTTTTTGGTTTGAAGGCCAGAGGAGGTCATGATTTGGGGTGGGGATGTGGAGCTGAGGACAGATCAGATGTGACACTGAGAGAAAGCAGTATGAACCGGTTGTTACCAGTTGCAGTACAACATAATATCGTGTTTACTTTCAAATACTGCTGATCAAGCATTTCCTATACCGCGGACTTTGACTTTTGTGTTCTCCGCGTCGGCTTTAGTGTGCGTGTATTGATTGATAAAGTACACCAGATGTTTGGGAGCGGGATTTGGTTTTTATTGTCTAGCTTCTTCCCTAAAATAGCCTGAGTGAGTGAGTGGGCGTTATATGTTTGGCTAGCATGTGAGCGAACAGGAATAGTGTCTACTCGCATCTGGGAATACCTAAATACCTAAATGCCTTTACGTTCGCGGGGTAATATTGTGGGCAGTTTTACTTTCTTTAGCTGGTCGGTAGAAACAAGTCGCGTAAGGCGAAACTACTACATTTAGTCAAGCTGTGGAACTCACAGAATAAAACTGAACGCACTGCATTTTTTCACAATGACCGTAGTCCGCCGCTTGTGCAAAACGGAGTGAAACTGACGAGCCTGTTTAGCGCGGTAGTGGTTTCGCTGTGCTGCATAGCACGCTTTTCTGTGCCTCTCTTC
Organism: Littorina saxatilis; assembly: GCF_037325665.1. Taxonomy (NCBI): domain Eukaryota; kingdom Metazoa; phylum Mollusca; class Gastropoda; order Littorinimorpha; family Littorinidae; genus Littorina; species Littorina saxatilis. Next base: position 22,073,917 of record NC_090248.1, on the reverse strand, counting down.
GTTTTAACTTTCTGAGCGTGTTTTGAATCCAAACATATCATATCTATATGTTTTTGGAATCAGGAACCGACAAGGAATCAGATGAAATTGTTTTCAAATCGATTTCGGAAATTTAATTTTGATCATAACTTTTATATTTTTAATTTTCAGAGATTGTTTTTAATCCAAATATAACATATTTATATGTTTTTGGAATCAGGAAATGATGTAGAATAAGATGAACGTAAATTTGGATCATTTTATATATAAAAAAAAATTTATTACCATTTTCAGATATTTAATGACCAAAGTCATTGATTAATTTTTAAGCCACCAAGCTGAAATGCAATACCGAAGTCCGGCCTTCGTCGAAGATTGCTTTACAAAAATGTCAATCAATTTGATTGAAAAATGAGGGTGTGACAGTGTCGCCTCAACTTTTACAAAAGGCCGGATATGACTGTTACGAAGCGGTTTACTCGTATTTTTGGTAATGTTATGGAGTGGTATAGCCCGGTTTTTAGACAATCATAAATGCCTCTACACAACTCTATAAATTTAGTATTTGTTTACAGACTTGAATGTAATCTGAATAGTTGTCCGCTACCGTAGCTGACAAGGCACAAGCGCACACGCACTCACACACGCAAAAACCTGGTGTTAAATGGATCTTGACACTGCCAAGACTAATTATTATTAGTTTACAAAGCTTTTTACATCACAAAATCATTTCCGGGCTTCGACCAGTACTCTAGGCCGACAACACCGCAAGAAACTCTACAGTCCAAGACGCAGACACCTTTTGGCTCAAACAAAGCAGCTTAACAGGTAAGACGAATAGGTATTCTACTGTACGTTACCCTACTGCCATCTTTCGGCTTTCAAGATGTTGGTATGGCTGTAAGTCCTTCAGACGACTGACAAGGATGCACCAGTCCTCACGACACCGCAACCATTGCTTGACGTAGTCCTTGATCCTTCCAGTTCGTCTCGGCGGCTAACTGTAGAACTCTGCCAGCTCTCCATGCCATGGTCATGTACATCAAGCCGCAGTTGACTGGTTCAGTTCAGCCTCCGTCGATGAAACCCTCCAGTTGGAAACACTGTAAAGTTTATAGTCCATAAATCAACTTGTCTTTAGTTTCTTTCACTCGCACAATAAAAATACTCACTCGTCCAACATATTAAGCTGCATGAGCCAATATAATTATTTACACGTTAATTCCTGTTTTCTAAAGCCAAGAAAACGTTACGTAAAACCCTCACATGTTTAAGCAGTGTAGCACAATAGCTTAGGCCTACACAATAACATTAAACACAGAAACAGTCACTCTTCTCACATACGACAGCATGACATGAAAATATAACCGGTTTCAAACATACCTCAAAAGAGTGTAAAGCCAACATTTAGTACAGTCGCCGGCCTGGCATGAATATGAAAATGGAAGATATCACGTAGACTGATAGGGAAAGTTCGTCAGTCTTCATCCTTCTTCAGTCAGATACCTAAAACAGGAGCCCGTCTGCTAACGTGTTACGAAAAACATGAGTCGAGCTTGGCTCCTTGACGGCGACTGATTTTACAAAGTCGTTCTTGCTATGACATTGCCAGTGAGCTGTCGCCTGCATTACTTGCACGTGAAAAACCTTGTCAGTTACACAAGGTTCAACTGCGGTCAACGCGATGGTATGCAGCCTATAGCCCTTTCCAATGTCTGACCATCGCTATAGTCTATTCTATTTACTACAATACACATTACCAAAAATACGAGTAAACCGCTTCGTAACATCACCCCCTTTCCTCAAAAGAAAATGAATTGTTGAAAAAACGATGAAATTTTCTGAATCTCGATCAGAGATTATCCAAAAAGTCAAAAAAATTATATACTGGCGTCATGTTCAGAAGCTGTTTAAAAAAATATCATGAATGAAACTCGAGTAAGACCTTGGCCTTGCAAGAATATGCCAGTCAACACATCAAATCAAAAATCAAATCAAATCTGAAAATGTTACTGGACAAACAGGACACACAAAACAATCATTCACACCCGTGTCAACGCACGTGCCTTGAGATAGAAAACAATACTGCTAAAGGGTCAAACAAACAAACACTATTGGGCGCCAGATGTTATGGAGTGGTATAGCCCGGTTTTTAGACAATCATAAATGCCTCTACACAACTCTATAAATTTAGTATTTGTTTACAGACTTGAATGTAATCTGAATAGTTGTCCGCTACCGTAGCTTACAAGGCACAAGCGCACACGCACTCACACACGCAAAAACCTGGTGTTAAATGGATCTTGACACTGCCAAGACTAATTATTATTAGTTTACAAAGCTTTTTACATCACAAAATCATTTCCGGGCTTCGACCAGTACTCTAGGCCGACAACACCGCAAGAAACTCTACAGTCCAAGACGCAGACACCTTTTGGCTCAAACAAAGCAGCTTAACAGGTAAGACGAATAGGTATTCTACTGTACGTTACCCTACTGCCATCTTTCGGCTTTCAAGATGTTGGTATGGCTGTAAGTCCTTCAGACGACTGACAAGGATGCACCAGTCCTCACGACACCGCAACCATTGCTTGACGTAGTCCTTGATCCTTCCAGTTCGTCTCGGCGGCTAACTGTAGAACTCTGCCAGCTCTCCATGCCATGGTCATGTACATCAAGCCGCAGTTGACTGGTTCAGTTCAGCCTCCGTCGATGAAACCCTCCAGTTGGAAACACTGTAAAGTTTATAGTCCATAAATCAACTTGTCTTTAGTTTCTTTCACTCGCACAATAAAAATACTCACTCGTCCAACATATTAAGCTGCATGAGCCAATATAATTATTTACACGTTAATTCCTGTTTTCTAAAGCCAAGAAAACGTTACGTAAAACCCTCACATGTTTAAGCAGTGTAGCACAATAGCTTAGGCCTACACAATAACATTAAACACAGAAACAGTCACTCTTCTCACATACGACAGCATGACATGAAAATATAACCGGTTTCAAACATACCTCAAAAGAGTGTAAAGCCAACATTTAGTACAGTCGCCGGCCTGGCATGAATATGAAAATGGAAGATATCACGTAGACTGATAGGGAAAGTTCGTCAGTCTTCATCCTTCTTCAGTCAGATACCTAAAACAGGAGCCCGTCTGCTAACGTGTTACGAAAAACATGAGTCGAGCTTGGCTCCTTGACGGCGACTGATTTTACAAAGTCGTTCTTGCTATGACATTGCCAGTGAGCTGTCGCCTGCATTACTTGCACGTGAAAAACCTTGTCAGTTACACAAGGTTCAACTGCGGTCAACGCGATGGTATGCAGCCTATAGCCCTTTCCAATGTCTGACCATCGCTATAGTCTATTCTATTTACTACAATACACATTACCAAAAATACGAGTAAACCGCTTCGTAACAATGACGTCATCAAAGACATTTATCGAAAAAATCAAAAAATAGTCTGGGGATATTATATCCAGGAACTCTCATGTAAAATTTCATAAAGATCGGTCCAGTAGTTTACTCTGAATCGCTCTAAACACAGACACACACACACACACACACAGACACACACACACACACACACACACACACACACACACACACACACACACACACAGACAGACAGACACACATAGACCACGACCCTCGTCTCGATTCCCCCCTCTATGTTAAAACATTTAGACAAAACTTGACTAAATGTAAAAAGAGCTGTTAACGGTTATTGATTCATTACAAAGTCTACATACCATATATAGAAGGGTGGGTGTGAGTGTATGGGTGTGGGCCGTGTGGAGACTTAAATACGTTGAATTTGGCACATACGCGCACGCACGCACGCACGCACACACGCACGCACGCACACACACACACACGCCCACACACACACACACACACTCTGACACACACAAACACACACACACACACCATGGCATTTACTGAGACGCCATCAAAAACTCGCATTTTTCCCATTCACCTCGTTTCCCCCCCCCCCCCCTCCCTCCGCCCCTCCTATTGCCACTGCATCTCTATCCATACTCACAACAACTACACCATACAGAAATATCTTCACTTGATATAAACAAGGAAAGAAAGCATCAGACCTGTCATGAATGTGCAATTATACCCATCGAACGATGACATTACTGGCGCATGTTCAAATAAAAACGGTTTATTACCAATTCAGTGCCGCATATGGCTTTTTGACCAATCAGGACGGATTCTAGGTGACCCTCTAAATGTTATAACGTTCAGGCAGGGACCCTTTTTGTTTATCACGCTAAAAATGAACAAGACAAAGTAAAAATGTAAGTCAACAATATCAGCGTGATTTATTCTAAAGAATGACACTTCAAATGCTGTCAGGTAATACTCTCTTTATCTAAAAAATACCGAAAAGCGAGTTTTGTCGGTGGGTGCGTAACGGAACAGCAAGGCACCGCCCATCGTCTGAGTGTGCAATGCCGACCGCTCACTTGAAATCTAAATGATCAAAGTTCGGTAAAATCAATTGAAATTGCGCCACTCGCTTTACATCAAATGTATCTTTACGTCATTTTCCATCCGTCTGGAGTCGGTTCTAAATCTGTCGCTCTCTGTTCAACGAGAAAAAGCGAAGCAACCGAAACGCATGTTCAACATGGTTTATCTTGTGAGATTGTTGTGTGTCAAAGGCATTTGACCTGTGAATATTCATCACGTCAGGTGTGTTACTCTGATTGGCTGACTCAGGTCACGAGAATTCTTTGACTGACAGGCATAATAAGGTAGAAGTGCTCAAGTTCCCATTGCGGCTGTTCTGTCTAATTCGCGGGGTTGCTTCGAAATTTCTTTTGGTCGAATTAAACGGTAATAAAACCGTTATTTCTAATATGCTGACTGTTAGCAAATGATAACACATGTCTCACAAACGATATCAGCATTCGCCTAAAAGGCTCATGCTTGATATCTTTTTTCTCGACATGTCTTGTTATCATTTGCTAACAGTCAGCATATTAGAAATAACTCATAATATCATTGCGTCGAGAGTCACGTGCGTGTTTTTCCTAAAACGGGTCACGTGTTTTGTGACCAGTGGAAAGATCATAAAGACATACGGTATCGATAAACATTTTTTTTAAACCACCCACACAAAACCAACAACACCAAGTCGTCTCTTTTTGACCCTCTTGTTTGAAGCGAAATCTCTGACGTCAAAAGCCAAGCTAAGTTCCAAAAGACGTCATATATACCGTGAATAATGGCGTCACGTAAAATTTCTGTCACTTATCATGCATGTATTCCGACGAAGTGACAAAGAATTTCGAGAACGAAGTTTGTCTCGGTGACTTCAACATAATTATCAACAAAGGAAAATGAATCGTAAGGTCACCGCCAGGCTGTGCATGTATCGGTATCGTATATTATTAAATACAACCCTGCAGTACAGGAGTGGAAAGAATAGTGTGTTATAAAATCATCCCAATGAATAAGGTTAGTCTCCCTCACAATCGGAGTTCTACATTTCAAGAACACTGTGGATTTTTGTGTTAATTAATTGTATGGAAGGTGCCATTTAGACATTATACACCAAAGTCAGTATGTACATTTTACAAAGTAACTTGAAGCACAGACCACATTTTTCCGATTTGTCACCAACTCGCCATGTGCACGTGCCATATAAAAGCAAACCAGGATGTATTTCATTTTTGTCTGGAAATAGTCAAAATACAATTGTCAAAACCACCTGGCTGAAGTCGCCTACACACGTTCTCTTTTAATTAACCGTAACAGTATAGCTGAAAAATGATACTTTTTACGACTAGTTTAATTTCAAGGTTTGGGTATGCATTATAAATATACATCACTAGTGGTACCCGTGCTACGCACTTTGTGTGCTGCGCATGCGATGTCATTTTGTTGGTTATGTGCTTGTGAAAATGTTGTTTGCACCCCTCCCCCCCCCCCCCCCCCCGCACATTATCCCGCATATAATGAATTATATTCTCTTGGTGAAAAATAAAATGTTAACCCTTACACCGGTGCAATTCTGTAACACATGTTACATAGCCACTGGTGAATTAACAGAGAGAAAAATAACAAAAAACAGTCATATAGGTTTTCGCATCAATGGGAGGTAATCGGAACTGACCAAAAAGACTGCGCGACCGCACGCGACTATACAAACAAACAAAATAAAATACAGCAGGTATGGCGTTTGCATGAATCCATGATTACGTCTACATGAACAACAGTGATAAAAGTGCGCATCTCTTCCCAGCCGTGCAGCGCTTTGAAAGTTGGAAGCATTAAAATTTAAACGGGTAAAAAGCCATCGTGAAGATACGAAAAAAAGTATGACGTGTAAAATACTTAATGATTCAAACGCATAGTATAACATATGTAACTGACAACAGAAAATATATACATGGTTCACACACACAATCGAGTGCACACATCCATGCTTATTTAAAGTCATGTACACACACACATACATACATGGCATCAAGCAACACACAATTAAATGACACATATGGAATATGGAAAACGTATAATGGACATGAACATGGCAAGTAATTTACACCGTTACCTACTATAAAATTGATGATATATATATATACCACTCACTTGCTATTCGCCTAAAAGCTTGCAGTGTGCTGTGACACATATAAGAAACCAGAAGAAAAAAGGACTTTACTTTGGCGAAAAGAGCATATGCTGCTTATTTTTGTACATAACTGCTATAACTGTATTTTTTCCGAACACTTACATGTAAAAAACATAGAGATATATCTTACCATTTCACTAAGACAGCCAAAATAACGGTCAAATTAAGGGGAGATCATGATGACGTACATGTCTATGGTTGCACCGGGGGAAAATATTTAGTCGCTGGAACCTATAAGGTTATACGGCGACTTATCAGGTGATAATGTTTCGAACTTATCTTTTAAAAATTAAGTAAACAAATCTATGGAATATTTTGGAGTTCCAATAACAGATAAACAGATCTATCTATCTTCTTATATAGGTTTTCGCATCAATGGGAGGTAATCGGAACTGACCAAAAAGACTGCGCGACCGCACGCGACTATACAAACAAACAAAATAAAATACAGCAGGTATGACGTTTGCATGAATCCATGATTACGTCTACATGAACAACAGTGATAAAAGTGCGCATCTCTTCCCAGCCGTGCAGCGCTTTGAAAGTTGGAAGCATTAAAATTTAAACGGGTAAAAAGCCATCGTGAAGATACGAAAAAAAGTATGACGTCTAAAATACTTAATGATTCAAACGCATAGTATAACATATCTAATTGACAACATTGACAACAGAAAATATATACATGGTTCACACACACAATCGAGTGCACACATCCATCCATGCTTATTTAAAGTCATGTACACACACACACACACATACATACATACATGGCATCAAGAAACACACAATTAAATGACACATATGGAATATGGAAAACGTATAATGGACATGAACATGGCAAGTAATTTACACCGTTACCTACTATAAAATTGATGATATATATATACCACTCACTTGCTATTCGCCTAAAAGCTTGCGGTGTGCTGTGACACATATAAGAAACCAGAAGAAAAAAGGACTTTACTTTGGCGAAAAGAGCATATGCTGCTTATTTTTGTACATAACTGCTATAACTGTATTTTTTCCGAACACTTACATGTAAAAAACATAGAGATATATCTTACCATTTCACTAAGACAGCCAAAATAACGGTCAAATTAAGGGGAGATCATGATGACGTACATGTCTATGGTTGCACCGGGGAAAAATATTTAGTCGCTGGAACCTATAAGGTATAACACATGTTACATAGCCACTGGTGAATTAACAGAGAGAAAAATAACAAAAAACAGTCATATAGGTTTTCGCATCAATGGGAGGTAATCGGAACTGACCAAAAAGACTGCGCGACCGCACGCGACTATACAAACAAACAAAATAAAATACAGCAGGTATGACGTTTGCATGAATCCATGATTACGTCTACATGAACAACAGTGATAAAAGTGCGCATCTCTTCCCAGCCGTGCAGCGCTTTGAAAGTTGGAAGCATTAAAATTTAAACGGGTAAAAAGCCATCGTGAAGATACGAAAAAAAGTATGACGTCTAAAATACTTAATGATTCAAACGCATAGTATGACATATGTAATTGACAACATTGACAACAGAAAATATATACATGGTTCACACACACAATCGAGTGCACACATCCATCCATGCTT
>NC_090248.1:22050686-22060686 GCF_037325665.1 Littorina saxatilis | reverse complement strand
CGATCTTTCCTAAACAAACAACAAAAAGTCCCGTAATAGGAACATAACTGTAAACATAGTACGGGAACAGTTTGTAGAATTGTTTTTTTCTCTTTGTATTTTTACATTTAGTCAAGTTTTGACTAAATGTTTTAACATAGAGGGGGAATCGAGATGAGGGTAGTGGTTTGTTTGTTTGTTTGTTTGCTTGCTTAACGCCCAGCCGACCACGAAGGGCCATATCAGGGCGGTGCTGCTTTAACATATAACGTGCGCCACACACAAGACAGAAGTCGCAGCACAGGCTTCATGTCTCACCCAGTCACATTATTCTGACACCGGACCAACCAGTCCTAGCACTAACCCCATAATGCCAGACGCCAGGGCGGAGCAGCCACTAGATTGCCAATTTTAAAGTCTTAGGTATGACCCGGCCGGGGTTCGAACCCACGACCTCCCGATCACGGGGCGGACGCCTTACCACTAGGCCAACCGTGCCGGTCCAGGGTAGTGTGTGTGTGTGTGTGTGTGTGTGTGTGTGTGTGTGTGTGTGTGTGTGTGTGTGTGTGTGTGTGTGTGTGTGTGTGTGTGTGTGTGTGAAGTGATTCCGAGAAAACTACTGGACCGATCTTCATGAAACTTCACATGAGAGTTTCTGAGTATAATATCCCCAGATACTTTTTTTTTCTCATTTTTTTGATAAATGTCTTTGATAACGTCATATCCGGCTTTTTGGGAAAGTTGAGGCAGCACTGTCACGCTCTCATTTTTGAACCAAATCGGTTGAAACTTTGATCAAGTAATCTTCGACGAAGCCCGGACTTTGGTATTGCATTTCAGCGTGAAAGCTTAAAATCAATTAATGAATTTGCTCATTAAAGTTGTCATCAAAACCTATTTTTCGCAAACAGATTTAAGGTTGATTGCATTGTATTCCTCGTCTTCTTCTGAATTAAAAAAATAATAGATATGTCATGCTTACTCTAAAAATGTGCTCAGAATAAAAGAAAATAGGTTCAGTAAGTACTACGGACCCGTGCTTCGCGGCGGCGACTGTGACCCGTCTCGGTCTTCGGTATGGTTTTAATATAGCCGAGACTATATATCTGAATGTAGTCTCGGCGATGATTGGTTTGTGGTGTTGATCTTGACTAAATGTTTTTATATCGCTTCACGCGACTTGTTTTCTTTTGTGATGAGGGTGGCTGCATGGTCGGGGTTTTGAGTATATATTTATTGTGGTTTCTGTCTTAAGTTAAGAAATGATATATATATATATATAAATCATATTAATTCACACACGCACACACCCGCATACACAAACACACGCACGCACACACACACACACACACACACACACACTGCACATACACACACACACGCATGCACACACACACACACACACTGGCACACACACACACACGCATGCACACACACACACACACATACACACACGCACACACTCACTCTCACACACACACACACACACACACACACACACACACACACACACACACACACACACACACACACACACACACACACACATGACAGTCGACGGTTGCAGATTAAGCCACCGCGCCCGTCTGCTTGTCTGCTTATGCGTGTGGAACAGCTGTCGAAAACAAAATATGATATACCCGCCTCCATCTCCCTTCTGTCTGATACTCCCTCGCTCTATTTCAACAATACCACAGAGCAAAACGTTCAGAAAACTCAAGTAATATGTGTGTGTGTGTGTGTGTGTGTGTGTGTGTGTGTGTGTGTGTGTTTGTGTGCGTGTGTGTGCATATTTATGTTTGTGTGTGTGTTTGAATGTACGTTAGAATGTGTGTGTATGTGTGTGTACATGTGTGGGTGTGTGCTTGTGTGCATGCATCTGGGTACGTATCAGCGTGTACGTGCCGATACAAAAAGACGGAATCTCATTTCAACAGCTGGCGTGCTTAAAAAAGCTATTATATAACGATATTATACTTGGCGCAGCTGTGTTGGTAAAAAACATCGGCCTTCAAACAGTTCGCACTGATGATGGAGCATATATTTCTCAATATGATTAAAAAAAACTAAAAAAAACCCTCGTTTGTCATTTTGGCCAACAACAAACATGTCTGTGCCGCATTATGTCATTTGACTCCCACGAGAAAAAAAAGAGTTTGATATATATGATATAATGAGCCAACAGCAAACAAATACATATCCAAACAATATGAAATACTACCCCACCCACCGTCTCCTCCGTATCCCTAAAACAAGAAGAAACAAGTCGCGTAAGGCGAAATTACTACATTTAGTCAAGTTGTGGAACTCACAGAATGAAACTGAACGCACTGCATTTTTACACAATGACCGTAGTCCGCCGCTTGTGCAAAACGGAGTGAAACTGATGAGCCTGTTCAGCGCAGTAGTGGTTTCGCTGTGCTGCATAGCACGCTTTTCTGTACCTCTCTTCGTTTTAACTTTCTGAGCGTGTTTTTAATTCAAACATATCATATCTATATGTTTTGGAATCAGGAACCGACAAGGAATAAGATGAAATTGTTTTTAAATCGACTTCGGAAATTTAATTTTGATCATAATTTTTATATTTTTAATTTTCAGAGTTTGTTTTTAATCCAAATATTACGTATGTATATGTTTTTGGAATCAGAAAATGACGAAAAATAAGATGAAATTGTTTTTGGATCGTTTAATAAAAAAATAATTTTAATTACAAGTTTCCGATTTTTAATGACCAAACTCACTCATTAGTTTTTAAGCCACCAAGCTGAAATGCAATACCAAACCCCGGCCTTTGTCGAAGATTGCTTTGCCAAAATTGTAATCAATTTGATTGAAAAATGAGGGTGTGACAGTGCCGCCTCAACTTTTACAAAAAGCCGAATATGACGTCATCAAAAGTATTTATCGAAAAAAATAAAAAATATCCGGGGATATCATTCCCAGGAACTCTCATGTCAAATTTCATAAAGATCGGTCCAGTAGTTTGGTCTGAATCGCTCTACACACACACACGCACAGACAGACAGACACACACACACACACACACACATACACCACGACCCTCGTCTCGATTCCCCCTCTATGTTAAAACATTTAGTCTAAACTTGACTAAATGTAAAAAGAAAGAAAGAAAAAAAGGTTTTTGTAATATTAGCCAACAACATTACCCAATATTGCTATTTCATATGTTACGTGGATTTCCATTGGTCAATTGGGCAAAACTGAGCACAGTGCAAAAGTGATATTTGACGACATTTCCGTCGATATCAGTTTTGATATCGACGACCTCTTTATTGCTTCCCCACTTCAAAAACAAAAACACCTACATTTAAAAACAAACAAATATATATGAAAATGTAACTATCCCAGAATTTAGTTGAGCAAGTGACTAAAGACTTTTTGAAAGAAAAGACATTTTGAAATACTGAAAAGTACAAGAAAAGAGTGAACAAAAAGAAATAATAATCAGAGGGAGGGATATGGAACATCCCAAACTGAGACAAATACTTTTGTAATTTCTTTACAGTAAATACAAAATGTCCAGAGAATTAGCAATATATCTAACATTGACTGACTGTGTGACGATATCTTCTGCTATTGGTCTGTTTCGACAGTGATATGAAAATCTCGACCTCCGGTCTCGATTTTGATATCACTGTCTCAACAGACCATAGCAGAAGATATCATCACACAGTCCGTCAATTTGGGTGAGACCGGAGGTCGAGATTTTCATATCACTGTCGAAACAGACCAATAGCAGAAGATATCGTCACACAGTCAGTCAATGTTAGATATATTGCTAATTCTCTGGACATTTTGTATTTACTGTAAAGAAATTACAAAAGTATTTGTCTCAGTTTGGGATGTTCCATATCCCTCCCTCTGATTATTATTTCTTTTTGTTCACTCTTTTCTTGTACTTTTCAGTATTTCAAAATGTCTTTTCTTTCAAAAAGTCTTTAGTCACTTGCTCAACTAAATTCTGGGATAATTACATTTTCATATATATTTGTTTGTTGACGCAAATGTCGTCGATATCACTTTTGCACTGAGCTCAGTTTTGCCCAATTGACCAATGGAAATCCACGTAACATATGAAATAGCAATATACACATCTATTCCGAAACCAGTTTTTAACCAAAGCCCACCCTCCCCGTCACCGCAAGCCCTTCCTTAGCTTCCGAAAAAAACCGGGAGTATCTTTTTTTGTATGCATATAGGTCAAGAAACACATTGATCCAATAACATATTTGGTTCCCCCATAGATGTGTATTGACAGGATCGCCAACTCGTTGCGCGCGCTCACCAAGTAGCGGAAAGCGGAAAAGACGATTTTGACAGTAACTTTACTTCCGGTGCAGTCTTTCAACACATGGAGAAGAAGGAGAATTTCGAAGGGGAGGTGGAGTTTGTGGCTGAGGTATGTGAAAAGCAAACAAAGCAATACAAAAAGATCATTGCTGATGATTGAAATGAGTCATGTGAATCAACAATAAAGATTCATTGTGGACGGCACGTCATTATTTTTGTTTTTAACACTTGAAACGCGAGAGCATCTGACACACTGGTAAATCCGAAGCTGTGCACGCAAGCTGATCAGCAGATCGTTTTCCTGCAAATATCTCGCTCACATCGGCCACTATTTTAGCTCAGCGAACCGACAAATTTGCAACAGAACAATTTCTGAATGTTAGAAATTCGGCTGTAGATTTATAGATACCCTTTCTATTCCATGGTTGTTGTTTTTTCAGGGGGAAAGTACCGACATCTCAATCGCTGAAAAGATGACAGCATCACCACAAAAGAAACTGCAAGAATTGCCAAAAGTAAGTAAAAATATTGACAGATCTATGTAAAAGACTATGAAAATTTAGAACTGGAACAACAGATATTCAAGAAATAACCGATAAGTGATATATTATAACTGAACCATTGATTGATTTGAATACTACATCATGCATGGAAGTTAAAAATGGTGCAGGAACTGAAGTCAGATCAACACATCAAAAAGATCAGTGCAATATATTTGTTTTCTCTCCCCTCTAGCATAATTCTGTTTTGATATATATGCTTGATGTCTTCTGTTGTTTTTAAATTCATTGTCACTTCTAAATTGCATGCTTTATTGCAGAACGCTTGTTCTTTCAACTGCCTTTCACCGGAGCTCAGAGAGCTTGTCGACCTATTCTCCACCAAATCGTTCAACTTCAAACGTCTATCAACTGCCATTAATTAGCTATCATCCAGCTATTTGTATGGACAGTTAGACTTATTTCTCTAGAAATTTAGTTTTACTAAGGGTTTATTGTTCTGCTTTTTTTCAGACATACCGTCCCGCACCAGAATTGCCAGAGGTTGTTGCAACTACAACTTTGAAGAACTGTGTCGTGATGTACAGCAGCTTCCCGAGTCGTGGTGCCTCGCGAAGAACGAGGTGAACCAGGTGGTTAAGGTTGTTGTGCTGGAGCCTGGAGGCCAGCTTGGTTAAGGTTTGACTTTGACTCAGCATTTTCAGTGATTTTTCTACGCAGCTGATGGTGTTTGGATTTAAAGTGTAAAGGAAAAAGTCCCCCCCGAAGCAGCGTGCTGCAGTTTAGACTGGCTTGGCGACAGTGTTGAAGTGAGTGACAAGTAACATTTTCAGTAAATCGCTTTGTGTTACAATTATTCAACACCAATTCTGAGCCAAGAGAATGATTTTTTTTTTCATTTGGAATGTTGTGTTTTATAGGTTAGGTGTGGAAATTTGGATTTGACTGTAAAGCTCTTTAGCAGAGAATGTAAATAAACTTGACCAAGAAATTATCGCGACAAATTTCAAACTCCCAAATTAAAGCATTGATTAATTCCCGTTAATTAATTAATTAAATTAAATGTCACAAGAATTTATGCTTTAATTTGGGTGCAACATGTTGAAACTTTGTTTGAGAATGTATCTACTTCATTGATTAAATATATGCATGTGTATAAATAGGAATCTTTCTTGTGTCAAATTGTGTGAATTGAGACTGAGTGAGATAGTGAATGTTGGTACATTACAGGGCCGGACTAAGCAAAGAGGAGGGGGGGGGGCGGGGGGGTTGCCAATGGTGGTCCAGGGGGATGTTCCTCTGCCCTTTGTGGGGGTCAGGGGGCGACGCCCCCTTAAGCTGAAGGGTAGGTCATATTCTGAGATAGGAAAATGGTAGCTCCTTGCATGAAACGGCATAAAATAAACAATAATACATTTTTTTTAAATAAGTGAGGTACATGTTTAGGGGGGGGAGGGGGGGTTGCGCAACCCCCATAACCCCCGCCCTGGTAGCCCTAGTCCGGCCCTGCATTAATTGTCACTGTATGGTGTGTGTGTGTGTCACTGTGACCAAAGATACATATGCTCTATTTGAGTTCATACAACTTCCAATTCCATTCAAACGTTAACAAAGTGTTGCTTTCTTTCTTTCTTTCTTTATTTGGTGTTTAACGTCGTTTTCAACCATTCAAGGTTATAACAAAGTGTTGCTGGTATGCGACTGAACATGTTCTATTAGGAAAGCAAAGCAAATTCCAGTGTACATAGTGGTCAACATAAAAACAATCAGACGCATCGAGGCAAGACATTTATCAAGTGGCTGACAATTGATTTTGAAATGAAAACTGTTTGCAAAATATCTCGCTGTCAAAATTATATCTTGAACAAGTACACAAAGGAATTAGGTTTGAACCATAGCAAAATGAATATGTTTCAAATTTCATGTTGCAGACTTAAATTTACATGGACTCATGAAAATACAGAACAGGCACTGAACAAGCCATGTGATACAATACTGAACCAAATACTGAAATAGGAAGAGAAGTACATTTTAACGACAGCAGATTTTAACACCAAAAATCGACACCTAAGACAACAATCAAGACGTTCAAATTCAATGTACATGCACTTGATCAGATAGGATAGTTTGTACTGCATGAAGAAAGATCATACACAACACACTACAGAGATCCTTCCTGATTGTTCTCAACATTGTATGTTTTCAGCTTTTTCCTCAAACTCCTTTCTTTCCATGTGCATTTCATTTTGTCCAACATTGTATGTTTTCAGCTTTTTCCTCAGTCTTTTCTTTCCATGTACATTTCATTTTGTCCATCATTGTCTTCAGTTTGTGGTGGAGTCTTATTTAAAAAAAAACAGAACATTTTGCAAAGTGTCTTCTTGAACAGCTTGTGAAAGATCAAATGAATACAAAGTGTCATAAAAACACACCGGAACAGCATCACTGTTCCTGCATGGTTCAATAAAGTCATCTGCTTTTTCCTGTGTGTTGATGCACAGGTTTCACAGAAAATATGTTCCATGGACATCAAATCACCAAAGGGAAGTAATCGCTCTTTATGCATACGACATGTGTAATAGATTAAGCGAGAGTTGTACGGAACCTTTTCTCCTGGCACGAGAGGATGAAAGTCGCTTGTATATTTCAATGCTTGTTATTCTCTCAGGTGCCAGGAGAAAAGGTTTTGTACAACTCTCGCTTACTCTATTACACAGTCATGTCGTATGAATAAAGAGCAATTACTTCCCTTTGGTTATTTGATATCATCAACGCTTTGCCTCATTCTGTTTAAGATTTCTGCTTTGTGTTGCATGGACAGACACATCTGCAATACATTGGGCTTGACAAAGGTCAGTTTGCCCTTGTTCAGCATGCTTGTCCTGTCAGGGGTGGTTTCACTCTCTTCACTGTAGAATTCAGGTGCGCAAGTCAGGGCTTCCAAACACTGTAATTTCTCATCTCTGTACACACTCTTTTGGAGACACCAAACTCTCTGTTTTAGCTTTTTGGCAACACATACTCCAACATACTTTGCATTGTACTCTTCATCCTCTTTGATTTCTAATGCACTTACTGGTTCCCTAGTTTTTCTTCATAGGCCTTTAAGACACCAACAGTATAAACATGTTCAAGGCAATCCAGGCTGAAACTGCAGGGGATACTGTCAACTCAGTAATGCCTGAATGCTGGGTTGAAAAAGCAGAGTAGTACCTGGCCCACGCCTTTTCCTTGGCAGCATTCCCAACCTTGCCTCAGGGAACTAGGCAGTCATGAAGAAGCAGAAGTTTCTCTTCCAGATCTGCACCTAAAACACAGAAAATAAAATATTATAATTAAAACAACACACAAATATAGCAATGACATTATTCGTGTCCGATCTTCCAAAAGTATCCAGGAGCATGAAAGCTTGTTTTGTTTGATAAGTTGTTTGTTCCTTTCAATACTTACTCGCTCAGGTATACCAAGAGACCGGTTCCGTATACAACACTCACTTTGTTGTCTTTATCCAGTTTACTTATTGATGTTGGTATTTAAAGTATATCGACAATGGCAAAAGAGGAGGAGGAGGAGGAAGAGGAGGAGGAGGAGGAGGGGGAGGAGGAAGAGGAAGAGGTGGGATGGGGGAGGACAAGAAGTCACACTGGCAGGTCTTGAACTCTTAGATGGGTCTTATTTGACACTTTTAATAATTAAATTCGACATGTTGAACAAAAGAGACTAACAGCAACCAGTTTCGGTAGGTACATTCTTTATCAAAGTTTCGTCAGACAGTCGCTGACTTCATCAGGATGGTAAGGATAAGTAAGAAATAATAGCACGTGATGTGTGTGTGTGTGTGTGTGTGTGTGTGTGTGTGTGTGTAAGTACTATTTCCGTGGTCGGTGCGAAGAAAAATTGAGAAGACAAAGAAGGATGAGGCCGAACGAAGACGATGACAACGACCGTATGAAGAAGATTCAAAGTACAGTCATTGACCCGGATTTGTCAGGGTTTTTCTTCCAGTGGGACGAGCACCTCGCTGACAGTGACCCAGTTCCCGGTGTCCATCCCCACGATGGCCGTGTCTGCACGCGTTGCTGACCCCGACCTCTCTGGGTGACAGGTGATGGAGGTTGACGCCCCTGTGGTCACTCATTCTCCCCCTCGTACGGACCTTCGCGGTTATGCCTCTGTGTGTGCGCGTGATGACCCACACGAGCAAGAAGAGAAATAGGTTTTGGTCAACACTGGACACATTTTTGTCCGGAGACCTGAGCCGGTAGGCAGGGATGAGGTGCAAGAGAAAGTAACCAACCCGGATGGAGACAGCCGCGGTGATGGATTGGTCACATTTTTGTCCAGAGACCTGGGCCACTAGGCTGGGCCGAGGTGCATGAGAAAGTGACCAACCTGTTGGGAGCCAACCGCGGTGTTGGATTGGTTGAAATTGAGATTTGTTATGATTTCAGCTAATCAAACCCCGCGGTTTGTTTTCTCCCGTTTGGGTGGCGCCCACTTTCGGTTCGTGCCCCTCAGCCCAGGAGTGGAGTTTTCAGACTTTAGTCCGGGATAAACTGCATTGAGGGTAGGGTTTATCCTGGACTAAAGTCTCTAACCACGATTCTTGAATACCGTTCCTGTACTTTTCCCTAGCTGGCGTCAATGGCCCCGTGGGTTAAGCCAATACTCGTGAATTGGGAATCTGAAAGTTGTTTGTTCACGTCAATGCATGCTTGTGATTCCGGTGACCTGGAGAGTATACGGTTCTGCATTGCTTTCACCAACTATTGTCTCCAGGCGCGGCCGGGATTCGAACCCGCGACCTTCCAAATGGGAGGCATATGTCTTATCCACTAGGCCACTGCGCCCGTCACCTGCTGTTGTCGATCAATTTAGACGCGTGCGCGCGTGTGTGTGTGTGTGTGTGTGTGTGTGTGTGTGTGTGTTTTGGGGAATTCCCTTGATATATTTGATGTGAGCTATTAACAAAATATTACTTGTGCGTTATTCCCGCTGTAATATCAAAACAGCAGTCTGACCTCGTCATGGTTTGCATTTATTGGGGACACAGTCCACCATGCTTGGTAGTACAGTCAAACCTGTCTATAACGACCACCCAAGGAACCGACCAAAAATAGACGGTGGTCGTAATAGACAGGTGGTCGTTACAGATAGGTGGTCGTTATAGACAGGTGGGCGTTATAGACAGGTGGTCGTTATAGACA
>NC_090248.1:22023186-22040686 GCF_037325665.1 Littorina saxatilis | reverse complement strand
AGTTGATGCGTAATTAATATGGGATAAGATGTGGGCATGATAAAATAGTTTTAGTGTTGCTATATCGACATATTGCTTTAACTTTAATAGCAGACAAAAATCTTGGATACTTTTTGACAAATATAATGTACATGAGATTGCCATTTTAATTCTTGATCGACTATCACACCCAAAACACGATGTTCCGTTACCTGCTGAACAGGTTGTGATTCCAGAGAAAGATTTAACTTAAGAGGTCGTGACTGGTGTTTTTGTCTTGTTGTAATAATCATGCTTTTTGTCTTTCCTGGGTGCACTATCATAAAATTCTGGTTACACCAACTGTTGACTTCATTCAGACTAGACTGTAAGGAAATTTCAATTTCTTGAACAGTTCTACAGCTTGTGTGAAGCGTCGAACCATCTGCAAAAATTTCCGTTTTAACTTTGGAATTAGATATATGAAGGGGGAGGTCATTAATGAATACACAAAACAAAATAGGCCCTAAAATTGACCACTGGGGGACTCCACTCTTTAAACATCCTTTGGGAGAGGTTTTACCGTTTATAGTAACATACTGTGTTCTGTTGACAAGATATGAACACGTTGCGGGATTGTTCACGTACAATGCGAGTTTATGTAAAAGTAATGTGTGATCTACAAGATCAAAAGCTTTCTTAAAATCAAGAAATACAGCCCCTGATATGTCCGAACGATTAATTGCCGATAGCCAGTTATCACATAGTGATGAAAGAGCTGTACTACAGGAATGTTTTGGACGAAACCCAGATTGAAAGTTGTGAAATAATTTGCACCTTTCCATGTAATTCAGAAGATTCTTCTGGATGTGCTTCTCTAAAGGCTTTGATAAAATAGGAAGCAATGAAATTGGCCTGAAGTTATTAGGGTCAAACACATCTTTATTTTTAGGAAGTGGAACGACCTTTGCCGTTTTAAATGCATCAGGAAAAATATTTTGTTCAATGCAAAGATTATACACATACGTTAGGGATTCCACTATGTACGGTAGGGCTAATTTAAGCAACGAAGGGGGGATTTTGTCAGGCCCCATGGATTTATTATTCTGAAGGTTTTCTATAAATTTTCCAACTTCATGTACGACAATAGTTGGGATAAAGAATGAATCTTGTGATTTCAATTTATGAATACAAAATTCTTTTAATCTAAACAACAGGGAGTCCCCACCCTCGACTTCTTCATTTACATTTTTAGATTGTTTCAATCGATCAGCCAAACACAGAAAGTGCTCATTGAATTTGTCAGGAGAAATGGCGCTATTTAATCTGCTATTTCTTCTCTGGGATTTACCTAACACTTCATTTATGGCTTGCCAAAGCGTGGCAACATCTTTTTTGTCTTCAACCAATTTATGAAAATGATTACTTTTTGCCTGGCGTACTAACTCGGTAACTCTATTGCGTTGTGCTTTAAATTCTGATTTCCTTTGATTTTCCTTCAAAAAATCACGTAGTGCCATAGCTTTTACAATCTCAGGAGTAAGCCATGGTGGTAATGTAGGGGATTTTACTCGGTGTTGCCTCAGAGGGGCATGCTTATCAACAATCGGGTAGAGTATACGTGAGAAACAATTAAGCGCCTCCTCAGCCTCGGTACAATTAAACACATCATGGAACGGAGCTGAAGATAAGTGTATGAAAAACTTAGACTCGTGAAATGTTTTAAAGCTCCGATATTCGATGGTTGTGTGTCCTTTTTTTATGACATTTTGGGATTATAATTATAGTTCCATGAGCAGCAAGTCACGTAATGATCACTGATGCCAGAATTAACCACATTGAGAGAGAGAGAGAGAGAGAGAGAGAGAGAGAGAGAGAGAGAGAGAGAGAGAGAGAGAGAGAGAGCGACAGAGACAGAGAGACAGAGAGAGAAGAGACAGAGACAGAGACAGACAGAGAGAGAGAGAGAGAGAGAGAGAGACAGACAGACAGACAGACAGACAGACAGACAGACAGGCAGACATACTGACAGACATGCAGAGTGAGAGAGAAAGGGAGAGAGAGAAAGCGAGAGAGAGAGAAGAAGGGGACAAAGAGAGAGAGAGAGAGATAAAGACAGAGAGACAAAGACAGAGACAGACAGACAGACAGACAGACCAGACAGGCAGAGAGGCAGAAAAGAGAGAGAAAAGAGACACACACACAGGCGGGAGGCGTGGTCTTCCGAACATCAACTGACCAGTCAATATAGATCGGTTAATCTGTATCTGTTCCAGAGGAATGGCCGGAATGCCAGACAAGTCGAGTCGTCAACAAAAACAATCGCGTACGTAAGAGGGCATCTCTCTCAGTCGAGCTTTCTCTGCCAACACAATGGCGGTAATTCCATACAGCCGCATTCTTCTTCCGTTTCCGATCCATAATTTGTTTCAGCCATCCTCGATAAGCGGAAGTACGTCACTAGGCAGTAACATGTGACGTCAGCGAGACACCGACGTGCTTAGCTTTATCCTTGCAGTTGTGAGAAAGACGCAATAATGCACCTTCTTTTTCTTTTGTCTGAGTTTCTCCGATTCTACGTTGTAAGTTGCCCTTCCTACCTTGCCGCTCATTATGTGAACAAGAAGTGATACTTGTGTCTGTGTGGACGGGGAATGAGGATTATTTTTTTAAATTTTTTTATTTTTTTTAAAATGTTTTTTTGTTGTCTTGCCAAGCACATCATTGTGGGGCTTTTAATCAATAACATGCATCCGTCTACAATGTATCATCATTCATCCATCAACATTTGTAATAAATATGTAAATGGCAAGTATACAAGACATATATATATATATATATATACAACATTAGGACATATCAGACAGACGGACATATAATGAGGATTATTGGTGTTGTTTAGTCGTAGACTGGGCAGAGGTCAGTAAACAATTTGCAGTACAAGGGAATTCGTCCGTGCGTCATTTATTTTGTTGTTGAACGTTAGGTGCTGTCTGTCTTCTTCTTGACGTTTTTTCTGCTTTCTCTTTCTGTCATCTCTCCTTTTCATATTGTCATTTATTTTTTTTACTGATGAAGACCCTGGGTCGAAACCAGTTCTTGGTCGTCTTTAAGTGTCCATGTTTCTTCTTAGAAAACGTTCCATAACCTTGGACGTCAGTAGGACTTTAGAATCTCAAATTGTGCTTCCAAACTTGAAGAAAAACGTAGGAGAATGACAAGAAAAGGTGGAAGAAAAAAAGAGGAGGAGGAAAACAAGAAGAAACTGACAACACGAGAAAATAATCTCTCTTTGAAACTGCAGCGCATACTTTCTTTCTTTCTTTCTTTCTTTGTTTCTTTGGTGTTTAACGTCGTTTTCAACCGTTCAAGGTTAGCAACGCATACGAGAACTGACACTGAAATGTTGTATGTGAATAAGGCCAACAACAAAAAATTAATAGTCTGTTTACGGTAACATAGGCAAAAAAAATAGGGTCGGCAGGTCTGGATATTTATTTATTTTTTTTCCCAAAAAACATATTTTTAAGTTATTTTGCCAAAAAACAAAGACTTTTTTTTTTTTTTTTTTTTCCAAATGCCAAAAAAAGTCTAAGGTCGCGCGAAAAAATAGGGTCGGTCGGGATACCGTAAACATTTTTTTTTTTTTGCCTAAGAAACAAATCCATGGTATCAACCTTTCTGTATCAACCCCACCTCAAGTCGGGACAACCAGCTCTGTCCCCAACCTTGAACCCCAACACTGACTCACTAAAAAGGGTTGTGTTGTTGAAGTTTTTCTGCGTATAGTAAACAGTATACATGAATAGTGTACACTGAACCCTTCGAACTATAAGTCCACATCCAGGTATCAAGCTGGCCATATCAACCATATCTCCAGACCGTACCACCTGTTCTGTCTCCAACGGACCCTTCTTCTTCTTCGTGCAAGGGCTGAAGCTCCCACGTTCACTCATGAGTTTGCACGAATTGGTTTTTACGTGTATACCCGTTTTTACACCACCATTATGGCAGCCATACGCCGCTTTCGGGGAAAGCATGCTGGGTATTTTCGTGTTTCTATAACCCACCGAACTCAGACATGGGTTACAGGATCTTTTCCGTGCGCACTTGGTCTTGCCTGCTTGCGTGTACACACGAAGGGGGATAAAGCACTGGCAGGTCTGCACACAAGTTGACCTGGTAGATCGGAACAATCTCCACCCTTAACCCACCAGGCGACCGCGGCCGGGATTTGAACTCACGACCTTCCGATTAGGAGGCCAAAGTCTTATTCACTAGGCCGCTGACTTCCAACGGACCCTACACCCGAAACCTCAACAATCTCTAAAGACTTTACCAAGTGGACTTCGCCGAGTTAATGACGGGCTTTAGAAGGATTGTGTTGAACTTTTCTCTGTGTATGACAATCAAACACATCATCTGTAGTGCATTGAAGCCTACCCACACCTCGGCTATCAGGCTGACCGTACCAACCCCATTCATTCCTGACCGCCTGTTCTGTCCCCAATGGTCCCCAAACCGCTTCACAAATACATCTTAATAATGAAATGTACCGGAAAAGCGCTGATTTTTAACCGTCATTCCCCGTCTTGTAGTCAGTTCCAATCAGGGTTTCCAAACTCAAGAAGGATTGTGTTGAACTGTTTCTGTGTATGACAATCAAATATATCAGCTGTAGTGCATTGAACCCTACCCACACCCCGGAGTATCAAGCTGACCACACCAACCCCATCCGACCATTCCAGACCACCTGTTCTGTCCCCAATGGTCCCTAACCCAAACACCAAGAACGATTGTGTTGAACTTTCTCTAGCTGTGTATGACAATCAACTATATCATCTGTAGTGCATTGAACTCTACCCACACCCCGGAGTATCAGGCTGACCGTACCAACCCCGCCATCCGTCCGTCCATTGCAGACCACCTGTTCTGTCCCCAACGGGCCCAAACCCCGAATCCCAAACAATCGCTAAGAAAGATTGTCCTGAACTTTTCTCTGTGTATGACAATCAAACACATCTTCTGTAGTACATTGAACCTTACCCTCACCCCGGGTAACAGGCTGACCGTACCAACCCCATCCGGCGTCCATCCCAGACCACCTGTTCCGTCCCCCGGCCACAGTCCCGAACCCCAACAATCCAGAAGAATGATTGTGTTGTCAAACCCTTCTGTCTCAAAGTTCATGTCCCTGTGTCTTTTCTTCGCGTTCTGAAACAGGGTAATGTCTCCCCACTCTGTGTCACTGTCGTCTCAAGTTGAAGGGGGCATGGGGGTGAACGGCGGTCAGAGGTCATCCATCTTTGACCTCCGACCTCGCTCCGGCAGCTTCCCGCCACCGTCTGCGCGTGCCGCGCCTGCGCAGTGCCCTTGTCCCCGCGTGCCGGCGTACGATCGGTGACGACATCACCGCCGCGGCCAGGACCCGAAAAGACCCGAGCTTTGCCGACGACAGGTGGCGGGAGTCCCGGAGAGGGGGATAACACAATGAGAAGAGAAACAACCCTATTGACAGGGGTAGAGGCAACAAAGGATGAACCAGAGAGGCAGATGAACTTGTGGTTGAAGCGTGCCTGTAACTCTAATATTTCATTAAGGGATACTGTACGCCAGTGATTGGATGTTAAATGGCGTTCTTTTGTAATGTACGTATACATTTTGAAATGTATCAACGGATTTTTAACTGGCTTAGAACTATAATGGCACTTACACCATTGCAATATGCGTATTATCATTAAAAAAACCAACCCCACGTCCTTTAAACCTACGCGACAGTATTGCGGAATAACAAGGGTGAGTACCGAATTAAAAAAAGGCATTTTGAAACACAGTCCCAGGTGCTTACCCAAAACATATTTGTTGACACCAAGCCATATGTTTCTTTCATGACTTTACAACTTGCTCTGTCCAACATGTCACAAAAAGAATGCGACACGGTCACAGGCGTCACGCCATAATGCTCTCGCTCTAACCCTGGACATCTTTATAAGGCTGTGTAGGCGTTTGAAGTATATGCCACTTTACTCGTGCATGGAGCAAACACGATTCCGTGTTAAAAAAGTTATGTACCAGAAAAAGGCTTATTTTGAACCATTATTCCCCGACTTCTAAATTATTTGTGATGCATGTTTTCCAAACTCATGTTAAACTATTTTTATATCTGAGCAAAAACAAAAATGATGGTGAAGTCCAAGTCAAACACGTTCCTGTTTGCCTTTGAACACTTCTCTGACAAAACTGCTTTAACAATCGAGAAGGTGCCAGGGCGATTGTAGATAGGGAGTGATCGAGGGTGGGGTGGGGGCGGAGGATGAAATGGAAGTCATACAGCATTCAAATGGAGGCAGACGGATTGAAGCGGCAGGTGAGAAGAGCAGGTGAAAAACACGGAGGGGGAGAAGAATGAGAGAGAGAAGTGGGAGGAGAGTCCCAAATGCCCTCCATCGTTTTGCCTTGCACATTAGCCGACAGGTCGTTCGGTCCTTGCTTTATTCTCTTTGACAACAAAAATGATTTTGTTTCAGTTCGAAAAGAAATAAAATGAAAGCAACATCGTTAAACTGAAGTTGACACGGACACAAGAACAACTTATAGCTTCACTTATAAATGACATGTGAATAAGACACAAAGGCCTAAAACAAACAGGGGAACGCAAAATCAAAATCAAATAGAAGAATAACATGGTTTATAACGAACAACACTGCTTAGAGAAACTCTCTCTCTCTCTCTCTCTCTCTCTCTCTCTCTCTCTCTCTCTCTCTCTCTCTCTCTCACTCTCTCTCTCACTCTCTCTCTCTCACTCTCTCTCTCTCTCTCACTCTCTCTCTCTCTCTCTCTCTCTCTCTCTCTCTCTTTCATACTCGGGAGCTTATGTCTGGAACTCCCTACCTACATGCTTAAAATCGACCAGTAACCTTAAAACATTCAAAACACATCTGCAAAAATACATTCAAACATCACTTTAATGTAATGTGCCTGGTTGCTCAAACGTATGTGTGCCTTTTATCCTTCTGAAAATGTGCATGTATGTGTCTTGCGTCAACTTGGTGTGATAAGAATACATTCTCGTGTATTACTCCTTCTAGTATCTAAGATAGTATTACTGCATTTTATATTGGCATGGTGATTCCTTCATAATCTAAGATGGTATATATTAGGTCATGAACGGTTTTTTTTTGTTTTTTTTTTTTTAATTTTTTTTAATTTTTTTTTTTTTTTTTTAAACTTTGCTACCTGATCCTTTATTTGGTTAGTGTGTCGTGTTATGTTGGCTTGCCTTATAAGTTAGTTGATCTTCTGTGTGTGTGTGCGTGTGCGTGTGCGTGTATATATATATATGTGTGTGTGTGTGTTCTGATAATGTATGGTTGTATATCTGTATATCACATGTCGATAAAAAATGATCTTATTCTTATATTACTATTATTGCGTGTGTCTGCGTTTCATCATAAAAAGTTTGTTCCTATGTATTCCCATTTCGATTATAACCATTTTGCTTAGATCAGGACTAGCTGTAAGAAAGGTCCTACGGACCTAATGCTATCTTTCCTGTAATAAAGTTCAATGTTTCAATGTTTCAATGTTTCTCTCTCTCTCTCTCTCTTTTGCGCTCTCTCTCCCTTGTTGATGTTTTAAATGACAAGATATTTAAAACATTAGTTTTTACTTAGATCAGAGAGTGTAGCGAAATACGTGTTTTCTATCTTGTTAGAACCGTAAATGCATGTTCTTTAGTTATAATTTTAAACAATACAATAGCGGTTCGCATCAATATGCCCAAAACAAAACAAATCAAAGACAATTTCACAAACACTCAGAAACTTAGGTCACGTAAAAAACATGGGGGGAATATACACACAAATATACAAACTTACGAGACTTTTATGAAGTTATAAGACATAGGATAACATAATCAATGGCCACTAAAAATACTAAAAAAAACCTAAAAGCATTTAATAATTCAAACTTTAAAAAAAAGCACACAGAGACGCACTCACACGCCTCTGTTCTCCATGTCTCCTTCAATCCCTCATCACACCCAACCCATCCACCCCTACACAGACGCGTGTGACCCAGTGACCGAGCGTTCCGGGTGGGACGCCAAGGGAAACGGGTGGCGCGAGCGACAGGTGTACCCGTTCACGACACAAAAGGCAGCAGAAAGCAAATACCCTTTTCTCCCCCGTGTGAAGAAACGAAATTGTCCACACAGGTAAAAACACTCGTTTAGCGTTGAAGGCCGTCTTCATGTTAAGCTTGATTAAACAGGAAGGTAAATTTTGTTTCTTCTCTTGGTAATTATGAACTTTAGCGTTGTAAATTCATAGCTCACAATCCAGTGGCAGATTTTACTTGTTTTTGATACAAGTCTCTTTAATCAAACCAAAGAATATTTGTCGTGAAATATTTGACGGATTGAGCTCCAGATGATTAATTAATTTGGTCATTTGAGTGACGAAAATTACAAGAAAATACAAACGTAATATTGACAGAGTTACCTTCCTTCTTTCGAACAAATGCCTGAGCCGATGGTTTCTTTCTAAAACGCATGTAGTATGTAAAAGGCATATGTACAGTTCGAATATTATGTGCTAAGAAGAGCAGGTTCTGCAAAATTGGAGGCGTGGATTGTGTGAGCTCTGAATTGACAACGCTAAAGTTCAACATTTCTTTTTTTCAAATATAGTGGTGTTGCTAAGGAAAGAGAGACCCACACTCACCCAGACAAAAGTTAGCTCAGACACAGACGCAGAAATACAAGCAGCCTTTCTGACCTTGTAGCGAGACCCATTACCAACGGTTCATATTCATAGCATTGTCAAATCGTCTTCCCAACTCATCCCCGCAGAGCCTTCAAGGATTTGAAAAGGTTCCCGTAAAGAGGATATTACTGACAATACGGACGTGACAATAGCACCGCCGGTTTAAAAAAAAAAAAGGAGAGAGGGCAACCGTTGCATATAATCCTCAGTCAGAAAGGGTGTGTTATAAAGTCCATGGCAAAAGGTGAAAGGAATGTTGTGTGACTGGAAACGCCAAATGTATCTGAGAAAGAATGGAGTCCACAAATTGAAAACCCAACAGACAAAATAACAAGTCGCGTAAGGCGAAATTACTACATTTAGTCAAGCTGTGGAACTCACAGAATGAAATTGAACGTATAGTCCGCCGCTAGTGCAAAAGGCAGTGAAAGTGACGAGCCTGTTTGGCGCGGTAGCGGTTGCGCTGTGCTTCATAGCACGCTTTACTGTACCTCTCTTCGTTTTAACTTTCTGAGCGTGTTTTTAATCCAAACATATCATACCTATATGTTTTTGGAATCAGGAACCGACAAGGAATAAGATGAAAGTGTTTTTAAATTGATTTCGAAAATTTAATTTTGATCATAATTTTTAATTTTTTTAATTTTCAGAGCTTGTTTTTAATCCAAATATAATATATTTATATGTTTTTGGAATCAGAAAATGATGAAGAATAAGATAAACGTAAATTTGGATCGTTTTATAAATTTTTTTTTTTTACAATTTTCAGGTTTTTAATGACCAAAGTCATTAATTAATTTTTAAGCCACCAAGCTTAAGTGCAATACCGAAGTCCGGCCTTCGTCGAAGATTGCTGGTGTGGTAAAATGGAATGGTATTTTTGATAACCTCAGCTGGAACAAGATCTTTTACTTATGTCATAAGACAACAGTTGATTGTCAGCTAAAATGGTTCCAGCTGAGGTTAATTTATAGGGCTTTGCCCACAAACCGCTACTTATTTCTGAGAAAAATTGTTGAATCTTCTAATTGTTCGATTTGTAACAATGAGGAAGAAACAATTAATCATTTGATGTGGCATTGCCAGCATATTAACAGGTATTGGCAGGAACTACAGGAACTGTTAAATAATAGTTGTTATCATGTTACTAATTTCCGGTTTTCGGAAGCGTTGGTATTGTTTGGAGTTCAGGAAAATATGTTCACTGATAAAGCCTTAGATTTCATTATTTTATTGGCCAAATTTTATATTTACAAATGTAAATGGAACTCTGAAAGACCGATGCTTCCAATATTCTTGAAATTTTTGAAAAGTAGATATTTATTGGAAAAGTACAAGGGGGGATTAGCAGAAGATAAGTTTGACCGCCTCTGGCAACCATATTCTAACCTGGTTTCATGAAAATTGTCCAGTACTAGGCTCTACTCCTCCTCCCTAATTCGTTAACAGTATCTTGATATATATTCTGTTGTAAACTTGAATCTTGTAGTAATCAAACTTTCCCCCTCTCTCTCTCTACTTCTCTCTCTTTTCTAGATCATTCTTTTTTATGCATGTTGTATGTATGTATGTGGCGATGTGAACTGTGATGTAATGTATAATGTGTTGTGAAAAAAAAAAAAAAAAACAGGAAAAAAAACAGGAAAAAAAAGAGAAAAAAAAAGATTGCTTGGCCAAAATTTCAATCAATTTGATTGAAAAATGAGGGTGTGACAGTGCCGCCTCAACTTTTACAAAAAACCGGATATGACGTCATCAAAGACATTTATCGAAAAAATGAAAAAAAACGTCCGGGGATATCATACCCAGGAACTCTCATGTCAAATTTCATAAAGATCGGTCCAGTAGTTTACTCTGAATCGCTCTACACACACACACGCACACACACACACACAGACACACATACACCACGACCCTCGTCTCGATTCCCCCTCTATGTTAAAACATTTAGTCAAAACTTGACTAAATGTAAAAAGAAGAAAGGATAAATGATAGCAATAACAACAACAGAATAAACGCACATACGCACGCCTACACGGCCAACGAAACAGACATAGAACACGCGCGCACGGAGACATACATACATACAGACGGACCATATAAACACGCGAAAAAAACAGTCAGGCAGGCCAAGCACAGACGGACACACAGACAGACAGACAGACTGAAATACAGACAGACCGACAAGACACACACACACACACAAACACACACACACAATCACAAACACACCCCTCCCCCTCTCCCCATTCACCCCTGCCCCAACCCACCAACCACACCCCCCCCCTTCCACACCCAAACTCACCACCAATTCCACTCCTCCATCCCTTCTCCTCTCGTCTCAAAAGAGAACACAGAAAAGCGTGAACCCGAACCACACCCTCCACCAATAACAATGAACCCCAGGCTTTTTTACGGATGCGGGTGGCTTACTGGGCTGTCAAAAGAACTGGGAGGTGATAATGATAAATGTGTCTGCAGACGCAGTATGAGCTCGGGGGGGAATATGAATAAATGAGTATGCACAGGTTGTGTGGGGTCAGTGCCCATGGCAATGAACTTTGCACTTTGACCCCAGGTGTACTTTCTCCTTTGACCTTGAATGACGGGGGGGTCGATGAACGGAAGTAAACGTTGATGTTTCGAAACATATTATTTTTGGGGTGGATTTTGATTCGCCTGGGTTTGTATAGTTGTCGCAAGCCATTTTTGTGTGTTGTTTTTCGCTCTTTGTTGAAGTTTGGTTTTCTTTGCTTCCATTGGGTTATGGGTGGTTTTTTTCCCTTAATTGAGTATTGTTGTGTTTGTATTATTATTTTAGATGAAAACAAAAATGAAAAAAAGAGATGCATTGTGTGGCTTCACGGATTTTCCACCGGAGTTTCTATAGATCTCCGTTTCACGGTTTTACTATATCTTGTAGTGTGTGCGGGTGCAAAGAAGACACTGCACTATTTTTTGGCAGAAGCAAAATTTAGACAAAACTCGAAGAAAACGTACGGATGAGGGACTGATAATGGTTGTTGAAAGAAACGGGCAGGTGGGTGGGTGGGGTGGGGGGGGGGGGGGGGGGGGGGGACGATCGGGAGAAAAAGAGGAAAAGAAAGAAGAAAAAGAGAAAAGGGAAGAAGGGTCTTTGGCAGGGTGAAAACAAACTCTGGGCTAAAACAAGCGAACAAAACGTTTTAGCAGCTGATAACGCAACCGCAACTTTGGAGTCTGGAACGTAGATCATGCCATGATTGTGGAAGCCACCCCTCCCCATTCCCCCTTCTCTTGTGCTCTCTTCTTGCCCCCTCCCATTCGTGCCCCCCCCCCCCCAACTCCCTCCCCCCTTCACAAACGGCTACCACACACACATCTTGAACCTAGATCAATCTTTGACTGCCAAGCTGCACTTTCCGTCTCTGTCTCCCCTCATTGCACTCTGTTTGTGTGCTTGTCTGTGTGTGCTTGTCTGTCTGTCTGTGTTTGTGTGTCTGTCTTTCTCTCTGTGTCTCTTTCTGTCTCTCTGTCTCTGTCTCAGTCTCTGTTTTGTCTCTGTCTGTCTGTCTGTCTGTCTGTCTGTCTGTCTCTCTCTCTCTCTCTCTCTCTATTTGATTGTTGGACATGTTAGTTATGTACGTTCTACTGTAGTTAACTTAATTTCTAGTTTTTCTTGTTATTGAGTTACCCCCAATGGGCGAGGGCCGGATGAAAATTAGCATGTTCGCATTGCTTATTCTGTCACCCTCGAAAAATAAAGTTCAGTTCAATTCATTTATCTCTGTCTCTGCCTCTGTCTGTGTGTGTGTGTGTGTGTGTGTGTGTGTGTGTGTGTGTGTGTGTCTCTCTCACTCGCTCTCTCTCTCTCCCTCTCTCTCTCTCCTTCCCCCAACAGATAAGAAATGCAACTTCAGTGAAAATGTTTAAGAGACAGTCACGTTCACACATCATTCGTGAATGAAATGTCTTGTTCGATTGTTATTTTGTTAAACATTTTGTACTAGTGTTAACGGATGTGTAGCTGATCAGAGCAACTTTAATTGATTGTATCCCCTTTATGTTTTATGTTTTATGTGTGTCGTCCTATACAATTGTTGTTATAATCGTTTACAGGCAGGCAGGGTGTGCCGAAGAAAAATTTCCATTTTTATGTAATATTTTAATGGACAATAAAGTGCTGTTATTGTTATTGTTATTGTTATTGTTATTCCCAAATGAAAGGTATAACTATGTCAATGTAATTTTGTAATTTTTGAGTTCTCCTTAGGTAATTCCTTAAATGCACATTGTGTTGCATTCCATACAATGTATTTCTGTATTTTATATGATTGAATTTATATTTTTAATGTGCGTCTGTCTTTATGTGTTGTATAAAGGACAGGTTGGAAGAATAGGCTTTGCCTAAAACCTTTATCCTTTTGTAATAAAGTTCTGAGTCTGAGTCTGAGTCTCTCTCTTTCTCTCTCTCTCTCTCTCGTCCACATTCCACTTTCATCACAACCGTTCACGCCCTCCAACCTGCCCACCCCCCTCCCCCTCCCCCACCATCCTATTGAGGAGTGCATCCCACAGACATAGAAAGAACGACTCGTTCACCGAATCAGGACAAGTTTCTTGTTGAGACTAATCATTTTGTACAGCGACAGATAAAAGGAAACTGGGTCTTTATTCTCTAACAACTCAAGTTCAAGTTAGAGTGCGTCACTTATTTGCACTGAAGTGTGTTTATGTTTCTATCCATCACACAGGGAGACAGAGTTAAAGTTCGCCCCCCTTTCAGTTCTGAGCCCGTGTCCCAGTGAGACGCCCTTAGGAAAGGGACCAGACTCATGTGCGTATGTGTGGTGTGCGTTTTGAGTGCTTGGATCGATGGGATGTTGCAATTAATTGAATTCTTCTGTGTGACACACAATAACATTGTTTTCTTGCGTGTGTGTGTGTTTGTGTGTGCGGGTATGTGTGTGAGTGTGTGTGTGTGTGTGTGTGTGTGTGAGAGAGAGAGAGAGAGAGAGAGAGAGAGAGAGAGAGGCAGAGAGAGAGAGAGAGAGGCAGAGACAGACAGACAGGCAGAGAGAAAGGGAGCGACAGACAGACAAGAGAGAGAGAAAGAGAGAGAGAGAGAGAGAGAGAGAGAGAGAGACACAGAGACACAGAGAGAGAGAGAGAGAGAGAGAGAGAGAGAGAGAGAGAGAGAGAGAGAGAGAGAGAGAGAGAGAGAGAGAGAGAGAGAGAGAGAGAGAGTGATACTTTGAACAAAATATTGGAAGTTAGAAACAATTTCATTGGCACCAGAATCACATCTCGATGGTCTCTGAAGCCGGGCCGGTGTAACACGAAATTTTTACTCCACGAAAAATTTACTCCGGAGTAAAAATTTCGTACGAAATTCTTACTCCGAGTAAATTTTTCGTACGAGAAAAGAACTCCCCAAGGCACGAAAAAATTACTCCCTCAACGTAATTTTTACTCCCCATTTTTTTTACTTCCAGTAAAAATCTCGTACGCGAAAATGGGATGCGGGCGAAGGGATAATGCCAGTATGTGATCTCGCGCAAACGAATGTCGCGCTACCCTCCCTCCACCCCTTCCACCACCAAGACTAACAGGGGACAAGGGAGTACTAAAAACTTCGTACACCTGGCATGGAAAGTTAAATTGCTCGTGTTAGGGTGAAGTAATTTATTCGATTTTTATTCGTCAGGGGAGTAACATTTTTGTACGAAATTTTTACTCGTAACTCACCTGTCGTGGGGAGTAATTTTCTCGTGTAATGGAGGAGTACTTTTTTCGTAAAGGGAGTAACATTTTCGTACGAAATTTTTACTCCGGAGTAAAATTCTCGTGGTAGTAATTTTCTCGTGTTACAGGTTCTGATGGTGGATCATCAAAACATAAAATTCCCATTTTTGGATAATTTCCTACAAATGCGTTCACATCTTTAGGTTTCGAAACAGTGCTTCTAAGATTTCATGATATGGGATTGGGTTTTTAAGAACTTTTACGTTTTTTGGGGAAAAAAGGTTCTCAAAGAAGGCTTCGGGTGTTGGGGAACCGCAAGTTTCAATCTTCATGCATGCACCCGGTTCAATACCCTCTCATTGACGGGCTAAACCAGATGTGGGTAGAAATTAGGTAAACATGTGTGCACGTCAGTTTTTCGGGAGAACAACTTGTAGTTTGTAACTCACTTTCAGCAATCCCTGGTCAAGCCATCACTTTGTTTGGGACGTTGAACCTCATGGACAGTGCGCTGGTCGCAAGTATGGCTGTATGCATGTCAATGACGTTCTGAAGGCGTCTATGGTTCATTTGGAAGAACCAAGCTCCTTTTGGGAAAAAAGAGGAAGTGTGTGTGTGTGTGTGTGTGTGTGTGTGTGTGTGTGTGTGTGTGTGTGTATGTGTGTGTGTGTGTGTTTCTTTATTTGTTTATTAGCTGTTATTTTTGTGTGTGTGTTAGAGTGTGTGTGTGTGTGTGTGTGTGGACTTAAGTGTTTGCGTGCGTGAGTGCGTGTGTATGCGTTCGTGCGTAAGTGTACATGCATGTGTTTACACATACAGCACAGCCTATAATTATAAAATCGAACGCAGAAGAAGTACAAGGCAACACAAACCTTAAGGTAAATCTATCTGAGAGTGGCAGGCAGGCAGAGACTGAGAGACCGTGAAGGCAGTGCCCTCTTCGGTAAATCTGCGGCAACGATCATCCCTGGGTCTACATGTTGGTCTGACAGCAGCAAGCGACCTCCCTGGCGCACCTTGTCTATCAAAACGGGATGTACGTGCGTGCGGCTGTCATCAGCAGCGAAGACGGCAACGTCCTCTTCTGTCCGCTTTGTGTGCGTGTGTGTGTGTGCGTGTGCGTGTGTGTGTGTCAATTAATGAGTATAAAAAAGTGTGTGTGTGTGTGTGTGTGTGTGTGTGTGTGTGTGTTCGGCAATTAATGAGTACAACAAAGTGTGTGTGTGTGTGTATGTGTGGCAATTAATGAGTGCAAAAAAGTGTGTGTGTGTGTGTGTGTGTGTGTGTGTTTGTGTGTGTGACTTGGGGTGTATGTTTGAGAGGGAGGGATGGCTCTGCGTCCTCTTCTTCCTGCCTTCTGAAGAAAAAAAACACTGGCTGGATGAAGAACAACGCAAATGAACAGGGCCGAGGTGCACTAGAAATTTACCAACCGGATGGGAGCCCGTCGCGGTGTTGGCATAGGATTGGTTGAAATTGAGATGTGTTGTGATTTCAACGAATCAGACCTATGACGGCTTACTAGTGCCAAAACCTGGGGTTACCCATTATCACGTGATAATTACTAATTAACGCTGTCAGTTACTGTTTTCACTCGTTAGTTACTCATTTTCACGGGATAATTAGTAATTTTCACGGGAAAATGACTAATTTTTAGTTTTGGCACTAGCAATCCGTCAGGAAGTGAGCCCAAACTAAAACTGAGTAATTAACAGGTGAAAGTTAGTAATTTTCCCGGGAAAATTAGTAATTAACACGTGAAAATGGTAACTAATTTTCCCTTGATAATTACAATTATGAGGTTTTGGCACTAGTAAGCCGTCATACAGACCCCGCTGTTTGTTCTCTCCCGGTTAGGTTGGCACCCACTTCCACTTCGTGCACCTCAGCGCGGGGCGCCCTGGAGTCGATGTCCGCTTTGTAAGAGTGCTAAGGTAATTTCGCAATACCTTATAGTTTTTAGGTTGCCCTTCCAATGACACTGTACATGAAGAACAACAAGAAGATTTGACGAAGTCGTTAAAACAGTGTTACAAATTTAAAGTGATCAAGGAATTTCTTACTTTAATTGTTTGTTTGTTGTTTATAACGGTGCGTAAAAACGAGAGAAGCAATTAATGCGTAAAAAAAATAAAATCGTTGTTATTTTGTGACTCCGTGCATGCAGTTCAAGCAAAGTCAATATCCGATGTGCATGTATGTGTTAAAGTGATCAAACGAATATTACCTTACTTAATTTTTTTTTAGCTGCCTGTTAATCCTCGACAAGTGTTTTCAGTGTTGTTGTTGTTGTTGTTGCTGCTGTTGTTGCCGTTGTTGTTGATTTGCCGTTGTTGTGATTTTTGCTGTTGTTGTTGTTGTTGTTGTTGTTGTTTTTGTTGTTGTTGTTGTTGTTGTTTTTGCTGTTGTTGTTGTTGTTGTTTTTGCTGTTGTTGCTGTTGTTGTTGTTGTTGTTGTTGTTGTATACAATTTAACTTTCCAAATGACCACCTGTCTGTACAACTACCACTTTTGGACGGTCCCTCGGGTTGTTGTTACAGAAAGGTTCCGCTGTAAAGCCGAGAAAGAAGACAATATCTGTGTTGTATCTTCTAGCCAGGAACCGACACCTGTTGGAACTTTCAGAAGAGGGCAAATCGCTGTCAGTGTAGACGAGACGGTTCGCGTTTTTCTACCGCGCTTTTCAAACTTTATCTCAGTGTGATTCTCTTAAAAGGAAGTCGCAGACGGTAAATTATGAACTGGGGATGGAACGGTATACGCGAGATGAAGGTAACAGCGCATTGATCCGTTGATCTATATGGTCGACCGGTCCGCAACTAATTGGAACTAAATTGTAGTCAGCTGAAAGTGTTTTGAACTGCAAAAGTCAATTCACTCCTTTATTGTATCGATCCGATCACAAACGGGAGGTTTGACTGGACAACGCTCCATTTGACTCATTTCTGTATGTGGTTATTCATTTACATATTGATCTATTGCATCTATTTATTTGTTATCTTATTAATCCATTTAGCTTATTTTTAATCATCTCTTCATTGATCTATTGATTG
>NC_090248.1:22010878-22022986 GCF_037325665.1 Littorina saxatilis | reverse complement strand
ACGACCCTCGTCTCGATTCCCCCCTCTATGTTAAAACATTTAGTCAAAACTTGACTAAAGTTAAAAAGGCCAAGTACTCGTCATAATCCATACCGCGGCATCAATAATCTGCAGTGCGTCGTCTGTGCCGCTGACTCTGCGCAGGAATAACCTGGCCCTAAGACTCACTCTACATCTTTCATTGCTCGGGTTCATTAATTATCTAGAGAAGTCCTCGTAAAAAGAAGTACTGATTGGAGGCTAAATCCTATTACTATCGCGTCATAAAACCACCTGACAATTCCACGTTGGTCGAAAATCCGCACTGAGCCAATGACGACGCTCGGAGTGGTACTATTCTCGTAAAACTGACATGGAATTACACCGTGTTGGACGGTAAAGGGGAGTAGATTTGCATCGCTACTGAGGATCCGAATTGTCTGCTTTTTGTGATTCGAGCCGCAAGGTCTAGCGGT
Organism: Littorina saxatilis; assembly: GCF_037325665.1. Lineage (NCBI taxonomy): Eukaryota > Metazoa > Mollusca > Gastropoda > Littorinimorpha > Littorinidae > Littorina > Littorina saxatilis. The sequence goes on along the minus strand of NC_090248.1, from coordinate 22,022,531 downwards.
CCCATGTGAGACTGATTAGGATTAATTAACACTTGCATTTTGTCCTTGACTGACGAAATTTGATTGGCAATCTGTGGAGAAGACTGACTTCAGTTCGTGTCCAGCGACCTCTGGGGAGGTTCACGTTTTGTCGTGAGCTGTTCGATTAAGAATCACTGAAGAGTGGTAGAGGAAGGGGGAGGAGGGGGAGGAGGGGAGGGGGTTGTTGAAGGGGTAGGGTATAGAAAGACGGTATTGAAGTGAAGAAGGTGGCAGTGAGGGTGGGTGGTTCTTAAATATTGTATAAACTCGTATAGGGCATGGAGTTTTCAATTGAAGGAAAACGTGTATCTTTTTTCTCTTTCTCTAGTCAAGTTTTGACCAAATGTTTTAACATAGAGGGGGAATCGAGATGAGGGTCGTGGTGTATGTGTGTGTGTGTGTTTGTGTGTGTGTTTGTGTGTGTGTTCTTTCTTTACTTTCTTTATTTGGTGTTTAACGTCGTTGGGGAGCATCGGGTAAATTCTTCCCCCTAACCCGGGTGTGTGTGTGTGTGTGTGTGTGTGTGTGTGTGTGTGTCTGTGCGTGTGTGTGTGTAGAGCGATTCAGACGGATCTTTATGAAATTTGACATGAGAGTTCCTGGGAATGATATCCCCGGCATTTTTTTCATTTTTTCAATAAATACCTTTGATGACGTCATATCCGGCTTTTTGTAAAAATTGAGGCGGCACTGTCACACACTCATTTGTCAATCAAATTGATTGAAATTTTGGCAAAGCAATCTTCGACAAAGGCCGGAATTTGGTATTGCATTTCAGCTTCGTGGCTTAAAAACTAATGAATGAGTTTGGTCATTAAAAATCGGAAACTTGTAATTAAAATTATTTTTTATTAAACGATCCACAAACAACTTTATCTTATTCTTCGTCATTTTCTGATTTCAAAAACATATACATGTGTTATATTTGGATTAGAAACAAGCTCTGAAAATAAAAAATATGAAAATTATGATGAAAATTAATTTTCCGAAATCGATTTAAAAACAATTTCATCTTATTCCTTGTCGGTCCCTGATTCCAAAAACATATAGATATGTTTATATTAAAAACAAACTCAGGAAGCTAAAAAGAATAGACATACGGAAAAGCGTGTTATCCTGCTCAGCGTGACCACTACCGCACTATTCTGCATGGTTTGTCGATTTCACTGCCTTTGCCACGAGCGGTGGACTGACGAAACTATACGAGTATGTGGTCTTTGAGAAAAAAGCAGTGCGTTCAGTTTCATTCTGTGAGTTCGACAGCTTGACAAAATGTTATTTCGCCTTACGCGACTTGTTCTTCTTTGCCAGTGTTTTCCATTTGAGCTTGGTGGGTTTTTTTTGTCCTTGAAATAATCATTCAGCCTATTTAGACTTAGCGAGAGTTCCCCGTTATTGCACTGTGCTGTGTCTTTGATTGTGGCAAACCGTCGTGATTAATTGATGGCATCGCTCTTGAATGGCACCAGCAGATGGAATAAACATCAAACGAACATTGACATCATGAACAACAAAACGCAATAAAAAAGGGGTATTGAACAACAGAGGGAAGGAAGGGGGCCCGAGAAGAACAGATCTGGTAGAGCACTGGTCTTGTGATCCTAGGTTCACGGGTTCGAATCAAGTGATTTTAAACATTTTCGAAAAATGTGTTTAACACAAAGACACATAATTCTAGCGAAGAGTACAGGCTGTGTGTTTTTTTCTGACAGCAACATGATACTTAGCAATGGCAGGGGGTATATTGTTGTCGCTTCTAACTGTGGCAAGGTCATCACCAATGAAAGGCGCGTAGGCTTGACAAAGCTGATCGTCTTATTAGGACCAATTCATCCTGCACAGCAGCTGCATCCAGGCTATTCGATCTCTAGGGTATCCTTACAGTGGGCTCGTCCACCTCACCATAGACACACACACACACACAACACACACACACAGGCACACACAGGCACGCACACATACACACACACACAGGCACGCACACACACACACACACGCACACACTGAATGAATGCAAATGCGCTATTATGACATCATTGAGGAACAAACAACAACTCCAATTATAAGTTCCCTCCACTGTATTGGGTCACATAAATTGTTTGTTTGTTTATTTGTTGCTTAACGTCCAGCCGACTACGCAGAGCCATATCAGGACGAGGAAGGGGGGGATGAAGGGGGCCACTTGTCAAGCGATTCCTGTTTACAAATGCACTAACCCATTACTTGTGTCCCAGCAGGCTTTAGTAAAACTAAATTAATACCTACTGGAAGATTACCAGTTTCCAGTATGTTAAAATAGGCTTAACCTATCTACTGCTGGGCTTACATCAGAACACTAACAGATTAAACTATACATGAATCGCGAGACAAGCGGCAAGAGAAGAGATTTTTGGAAAAAATACAGGTGAATGAGCAAGAAGGCAGAAAAAAGAAAAGAATTCATGAAGAAAAAGAGAGCATGACAGGAAAGAGGAACCAAAAATCTACCTAACAGCAAACTAGAAAGCTCCTGCGGTTCCAAAAACAGGAGGGGCCTTTAATTTCATAACCGCAGTGCCCCACTGCGGGAGGTCACATAAATGAAACAGTTATGATACATACACGCATATACACACAATCATGAAAAGAAAGATATCAGGGTTATGGATTCAAAACCGGGTACTCACAGGTTTGAAGACAGGTTTGACAATCCCGTGCACAACCTAACACAATAATATTACCCGGAGTGTATCAAAATCGCTACCCGTGAGGTAGACAGGAAAAATACACAGAGGGCCCCAAAGGGGGGGGGGGGGGTATCATCACGATCACGGGAAGGGAAATGTTAGCTTTCACGATCACAGTTACCTTGATTTTTGTTTTCACGATCACAAACACCTTGACGAATAGAGGATCATAGAGTGATACAGCTGTGAAAAATGTACGTTGAAAATAAAATGCTTTGCAATAATGCCCATCACGATCACGAAAACAAATGACGATCACGATCCTTGATTTTTTTTGTCATCACGGATCACGGGCAAAGTCCCATCACGATCACAGAAATGGAAATTTGGGCAATCACGGTCACAGAAAGGTCAAAAAACGCCAATCACGATCACGATTTTAAACCCTTTGGGGCCCTCTTCACACACAGTTCGTGAAATCACTGGCACGCGATATCCACAGTACAATACCGACACACGGCTAGTGTGTAAGTGAACAAATATAGTCCCAGTTCACAGTTAGGATTTGGACTAGACTGCGGCAACTGTCTGATCTAGTTGCTAAATACTAATTATACTTTAATTAAATAGGTTCTCCTGAACATGGCTTAACTTAACTAGATCACACACAAAAACTGCCGATATGTCCGTTCACTTGAAAAAAGTAGCGGTGTACTTAATTCTCCAACTGGCGATCTCGACCTAACCAGTTCACTTCGTCCCGTGACCTTTCTGGGTCCAACTATACGGACTTTCCTGTAACCTCGCTGCTAGCTTCGTGAAAGTCCCGTCGAACTTCAGCTAAACTTATCCCGAGAAATAAGATATTCGGCGGCTTCTCAGATGACTGGGTGGTCGAGTGGTAACGCACTTGCGCTCCGCGGAAGCGAGAGGTTGCGAGTTCGACCCCGGGTCAGGGCGTTAGCAATTTTCTCCCCCCTTTCCTAACCTAGGTGGTGGGTTCAAGTGCTAGTCTTTCGGATGAGACGAAAAACCGAGGTCCCTTCGTGTACACTACATTGGGGTGTGCACGTTAAAGACCCCACGATTGACAAAAGGGTCTTTCCTGGAAAAATTGTATAGGCATAGATAAAAATGTCCACCAAAATACCCGTGTGACTTGGAATAATAGGCCGTGAAAAGTAGGATATGCGCCGAAATGGCTGCGATCTGCTGGCCGATGTGAATGCGTGATGTATTGTGTAAAAAAATTCCATCTCACACGGCATAAATAAATCCCTGCGCGATATAAATTGCATAAAATAAAATAAAAAAAATAAAAAAATAAATCCCTGCGCTTAGAACTGTACCCACGGAATACGCGCGATATAAGCCTCATATTGATTGATTGATTGATGATTCTTCTTTCCCGGCATCTGGCCGCAATCCTCCTCTCATGAACAGGTTACTAGACGCACTGCACAAACATGAAGAGCGGACATCTTTTTTTTTACAATCTGTCCTCTACGAACTAGTTTCTGCAATGTAAATCGGTTCAGCTAACGCGATACACAAAATATCGATATTCGAATGCCTATTAAAGTTACCTGTTAAAGTGCTTTGACGATCGCGTCTCAGATAACACAAGTAAGGGCTAGAACCTTTTCTTGCATTCTCTCCGGGCATTTTATCCTCCCGCGCGATTAACATCGAGACCTTTCTCCTCGATGGACAGTCGTCAATTCGGTGCATCTAAACTAGCTACGATTCACGAAGTTAACTGTTCGCTGATTTGTGAGCTCTGTTTACTCCGTGCAATACACTTTCCACGTGTATCTCGTTGGCTTTCGTGAATCGTGAAGGGAACAAATGCTAACTCGGCCTGACCATAGACCATTTATCCTGGACCGCCAACTAGCTCTCTCTCCGCTCTTTCTCTCTATTACGAGGTAGCGGCCTCTCGCATTTAGGAACCTACGCTTGCAAGCCTTTCAGAAATCAGGGGGACGTGATATCCGGTGTCGATTGTAAACATGGACGAAGTTGCCGAGGTAAGTTCTGAAAATGCTAAAATAAACTCAGCAAAAGTGTATATGGAACATGTTTTTCGATGTTTGTTTGTTTGTTTGCTTAAAGGCACAGTAAGCCTCCCGTAAACCATCACAGAGCTCCCCGAGCGTCTAAATACAGTACAAGCATACTTTCATTTGAACGCTCACCGAACGGGAACATCCTGGCTGCTTTCTGTTGAGCGTGAGACATTTTCAAAGAATTTATTTTCGTAGACTTGTTCGTTAACAACAACGGCGCCTCGTTTTTGCGCTAGACCTAACTTTTAAAATCTAAATAATAAATTGACAGCTTGTTACACAAACATTCTTTAATCATAAAAGAATTCGTTTTTCATCAAGACAAGATCAGAACAATTCGAAGTTGTAAAAGTTTAAAAAAAAGAAAAGCCCGGAAGCAGGGTCACGCAAGGGTCGTAGCAGACGAAGGTTTATCAGTGCAAATCGCCGTTCCTCTCAACAGTCAAAAGCCATCGCTAGAGTTCTTGTGAACCACAGCCGTTGTTTCGTGCATAAAAAACGTGCTATTGTAGATAAGCTCACATCGAGTCGCATTCATGACTAACTGACGACTGCATTGTGAAAAAGAAAAACTGGATCACACGGGTTCACGATGGCTCAGGGGTAAGATAAACCACGCAAAAATAAATTCTTTGACAATTGTTCGCTCTTTACGGAGGGCACCTAGGATGTTCTCAATTGGTGAGTGTTTAAATGAAAGGGTGTTTGTACTGTGTGTAAAAGCCTGACCGTATCTGTGATGGTTTACGGGAGGCTTACTCTGCCTTTAACGCCCAGCCGACAACGAAGGGCCATATCAGGGCGTTGCTGCTTTGACATATAACGTGCGCCACACACAAGACAGAAGTCGCAGCACAGGCTTCATGTCTCACCCAGTCACATTATTCTGACACCGGACCAACCAGTCCTAGCACTAACCCCATAATGCCAGACGCCAGGCGAAGCAGCCACTAGATTGCCAATTTTAAAGTCTTAGGTATGTTCGGGCCGGGGTTAGGCCGGGGTTCGAACCCACGACCTCCCGATCACGGGGCGGAAGCCTTACCACCAGGCCAACCGTGCCGGTGTTTTTCGATGAGTTTTGTTAAGTTTAGTTTGGAGTTTTGGAAAATCCAGTTCATTGTCACCTCCCATTGTCACACATAACTTGAGCGTGCTTTCTTTTCACTGTCTTCGAATCGCTGGCCTTTCAAACCGGACGCGACGCGCCCCTGAAAGTCGAGAGTCGTAACCTCGAAGGGTCACGTGACGAGTCAGTTGGCGGTCCAGGCTATTTGGTCTATGGCCTGACTCAGTTGTTAGCCGTTTGATTTCCTTCACACACACACACACACACACACACCCCTTTCAAGCCCTTAGTTGATCAAATGTTCTTTCCATAAGTTGGCAGTAAATTTACCTCCATTTTAAAATTACCTCCTTTCATGCCTGATTTTCTTCGAGGTCTTTGAAGGGGAGTTCCACTGTAAAAGTATCGGGCCGCAGCGACCAGTGATGAACTACCGAGACTGACTGGTCACACGCCACCTACCACCTCAGAATGAAGTGAGAAAGCCCAGTAATTAACATAATGATAATTGCTGGACACCCCTAGTTCATAGTGACCAGTCCTTCGCTCCTTCTCTATTCCTCCCACTCATTTCGCCAAGAGAGAGAGAGAGAGAGAGAGAGAGAGAGAGAGAGAGAGAGAGAGGACACGATAATACCATTATGGTCACTTTGTGTGGCACGCGGCTCTCTAAACGTCACCGCCCACTCGTCATTGACCCCGTACCCCACGCGCGCAACACGCTGTCACCGTGTGGTCAAGGCACGTGCGGTACGGCACCATCTAGTAATTATTAGGGAATAGGTTTAGGTTGACCTTAAAGCTGTCCTAGTCTGTATAGATCTGTATCTGTAGGGTACGTCGCTAGCATCCAGATTGCTGGCTTTGGCGCGACGGGTGGGTGTGCGCAGCGACGTCGTCGAGCGGCGGCTGGTGGTCAGCGCCGACTTGAATGCCTTAGTCTAAGGACGAACGCAGCTTGTGGATCCTCTTTGTCTTCGTACTCGGTTCTTGTGTGGGGCTTTAAGCTGCCAAGTCTATAAGTGCTAATGCTTGCTGTTGGTTCTCTTGGACCTAACGATGGTAGAGGAAATACACTGTAAACTCAGTGGGGCGATATATTTGATACACATAAGGCCAAGCACAAAATATTTAAACAAAAACTTTCCGATAGTGCTGCCATGCCCCAGTCTATAAGGACGAACTCTTGTTGGAGGACCTATTGGCCTGAACGATGATAGAGAAAATACACTGTAAACTCAGTGGGGTGATATATTTGATACACATATTAAGGCCAAGCACAACATATTAAAACAACTCTCCGATCGTGTTTCCATGCCCCAGTCTATAAGGATGAACTCTTGTTTGGAGGACCTATTAGCCTGAACGATGATAGAGAGAATACACTGTAAACTCAGTGGGGTGATATATTTGATACACAATAAGGCCTAGCACAACATATTAAAACAACTCTCCGATCGTGTTTCCATGCCCCAGTCTATAAGGATGAACTCTTGTTGGAGGACCTATTGGCCTGAACGATGATAGAGAGAATACACTGTACACTCAATGGGGCGATATAATTGATACACAATAAGGCCTAGCACACCACTAATAACACAACTTTCCGATCGTGTTTCCATGCACAGTCTAAGGACAAACGAGTGGTGTGGGGGTCCTCTTGCAGCGTGAGCGATGATAGACGGTATACAAAGTAAACTCAGTAGGTCAATATATTTGATGCACAGTAAGAATTTAAAAAACCCAAGAAAGGTATGTTGTTGGAACGCTTAATTATTGACAAAACAAAACGTTACGTTCACAGATATATCAATAATTAATATGATTAATACAATAATTATTATGTCAATAATCTAACATTCCAAAAACATACCTTTCTTGTTTTTTTAATTCTGGATTTTGGAACGTACGTTGGTAGTCTATATGATTTTGGATTTTGATACACATTAAGGCCTAACACATGATAATAAAGACCTTTCCGACAGTGTATCCATGCAACAATCAACAAAACTTGACTAAATGTAAAAAGGAGTTCCAAAACAGGACCTGCTGAACCCCGTGGAAGCATATGACAAAGAGTCCGATTTCTGCTCTAAATCAGGTATGCGTTTCTGTTTTATTGGCTGACCCGTCCCATGCAGTTACAACACATGTTGATAAATTGCGCGCTGTAAGAAAACCCGATAATTATGCTTGAACGAGAACGCTGAAAAGTGCAACTGATTCTGCAACGGCGCCTGCATGCAGTTTACGAACATGGCCCCCGGGCACACGCACACACGCACATACACCCACACGCGCGCGTGCGCACGCACGCACGCACACACACACACACATACTCACACGCGCACGCACGCACGCACGCACACACACGCACGCACACACACACGCACGCACGCACACACGCTCACACGCACGCAAACGCACGCACGCACGCACGCACGCACACACACACGCACACACACACACACGCACACACGCACATACACACACACACATTCTTTGACATTGCAACATAAGGTATACATGCACAGGGGCAAGATATAGACTGCAAAGGTTCAATATGAGACGTTGAACTTTTGTAGAAAATATCTTTTAAACACCTCCGCACAGAATGTATGTCTGGACTCTATGTCAATGAAAGCTTTCTTTTTTTCCCTAACCGCCTTTCCCTAACACACACACACACACACACACACACACACGACTAGCACATTTACCCATGTAATTCATTTCACCGCAAGCTTGACGGAGAGCGTCAAACTTGAGGCAAATAGTGCGCTTTGTTCGTAGCGGTGCCAACGCGAAAATCAAGACTCGATAATACATAATATATTATGTGACATATTTTATTGAAGAGAAGGGGTGAACAACAGGGCAACAAGACCAGAGAGCATAAGTGCACAGATACTCTTGCACGTGATGTAAGTGATAAACTTTAGAAAACATGTTTTCGTGTTTATTTTTTGCACTAAAATGCTGGTATGAAGTGCAAATCCGTATATGAAGTTACCAAGGAATGTGTTTGTTTATGGGGGTGACATAGCGGCGAGACTTGTCATGCAAACGACAAAGTCCTGTTATAAAACTGTCGCTGGATATATTGAATGTCTTTGTGCAAGCATGGGAGAAAAGTTCAACTCAATAGTATTTGTTACATCTACGCTATACGTACCCGCCATAAAAAAAGTACACATATACATTTAGCTGTAGATCTTTGTGATGCGGCCAGTTATATAAAACCAAGTATATTGCCAGAAAGGTCATTCATTCCCCTACCGTATGAAATAAAGAGTTTCTTTTTTTCATAAATTAGTGTTATTCAGTGTACTGGAGACCAAGGACACCCTCCAAAATCAAATTCGCAAAAGCAAACTGGCAGACACTAAAATACACACAAAATCAAAATAAGCAAGAGTGACCCCGTTGTTGATCTCAAATGGAAGAACAACTCATTTTATACCCAGACAAATTGATTTGGTTTAGCTGTTGTGTCTGGCAGTGTTGTTTTGCCCTTTTGAAGAAGACTGGTGTCAGCCTCGTCAGAAACCGAAAAGGCTTGTTTTCGTGTCATTTTGTGGGTAAAAAAACCGTACTTTTGTAATGGCTCGTTGTATTGCTTCTACATTTGACATGAGTATTGTTAATACAATTGCAAAAGTGTGTGTAACATATCATGGCGTTGTGATGAGTTTGTTGGACGTACTGGAACTTTTCAGAAAAAGTGTTATTAAACTGAACTCTTTTCGGTATATAAGGTTGCATAAATTCAGCATTTTACAAACTTAAATACAAATGAATATCACAATTAGGGATCAATTTTGGTACAAAAGAAACAACTCGCTTAGGTGGTATGGAAATGTGAACGCAAAAGAACAATTACGAAAAACAGGTTTTCCAACATCAAAACCCAGTCCAGCGCAGCAGACTGAACTGGCACGCTTGTATCGCTGTGAGTGACGTGCCAGTTCAGTCTGCTGCGCCGCTGGACTGAGTTTTGATGTTGGAAGACTTGTTTTTCCTAGAAATGAAAGTCCGTAGACTCTTTTCAAGTCCCAGCGGACAACTTTTCCTTTTCCACCACTTTCTAACACCTCGCCTCTTCAAAGTGTTTTTCGTTCATAACCTGTAAATTTAGAGCCGTTTCAAGTGAAGCCGGATTGAGTCTCTCCACATTAAATATCATTCCGCTCAATCATGCTCAATCATGCAAAACTACCGTTAAAAAAGTAGTATACCTAATCAAGCTGTCAAATGATCACATATCAGCAACAATTATCATTATGTATAAGCCACATGCCGGACGCTGTGTGTATTATTAGTGCACGTGTCCGGCATGTTCCTTTTCCCCTTGACCTCGCTGAGGTCACGTCAACCCGTGATTACCTCCCCATGAACCCAGAGTCACGGCTATCGGAGTGGAGGCTCGCTTGGGATCCGCGATTGTTCTGGGGTACCGTGCGTAAAGTGACTTCTGTTGTCGTAGACGCTGTTCGCGATGGAACAGAAGCAAGAAGAAAGCCAAGCAAGAGTTAGTCAGTGCCTATTTTACGCCCAGTTGACCACCAACGGACGGAGTAGTAGTAGAAGAAGAAGAAGAAGAAGAAGAAGAAGACGATGAAAAACAAGAAGAACAAGAACAAGAGCACGAAGAAGACGTGGAAAGCCAGGAATGAAGTTCCTCTCTACAAATTAATCAAGTTCCACATACTGCTCCTCTCCAGAAAGAAGAAGTACAAGAACAAGAAGAAGAACAAGACGTGAAAAGCCAGGAATGAAGTTCATCTCAACAAATCAAGTTCCACATACTGCTCCTCTCCAGAAGAGCCAGAAGAACAAGAAGAACAAGACGTGAAAAGCCAGGAAGGAAGTTCCTCTCATCAAATCAAGTTCCACATACTGCTCATCTTCATAAAAAGAAGAAGAAGAAGAACAAGACAAGAGTCAGGCTTGAGGTCAGCTTGACGCCGGGCTAGGGATTGGGGTGGGGAATTGAATAACAGAGGGTGGAGCTGGAGCACCCCTCGTTTGGACCTCCGAAAATGAGTTAGTCTCAACATGGGGCTACATTATTTTACACAGTTTATGAACAGAAAATCTGAGAAAGGAGAAAGCAAAAAAGGAAGTTTTAACATTATTACGGTTTTAAAAGGAGGTTTCCGGTGTGAAATAATTCCATACATCAAGAACGGCAGAGGGTTGCATGGTTGTTTTTGAACATCCCTGAACCGATATGGCTGTAGGAACCGTCAGTAGATATTTTTCGAATTTTTCCAGAGATGGCATACATTGATAGAACTTTATATACATAGGCAAGCTTTAATCTCATCGCATATTTCATGTCTGCGTAAACGTCATCCGGAAATATAGCTATTCTGATGGGCACGTGGGGGAATTCGGGGGCTGTGATTGGATGGTCTCTTCCGATCATGAAAGCATAATGCTACGGAAGTCGGCCATTTTTGCCAATATCCAAAAGCATATTGGCAATAACAAAGACGCATGGTTCCGGTTTACCCATCTGTACCACGCGAGTGTTTCAATCGACAACAGCATCCCGCAGTGGGGCACTGCGGTTATGAAATTAAAGGCCCCTCCTGTTTTTGGAACCGCAGGAGCTTTCTAGTTTGCTGTTAGGTAGATTTTTGGTTCCTCTTTCCTGTCATGCTCTCTTTTTCTTCATGAATTCTTTTCTTTTTTCTGCCTTCTTGCTCATTCACCTGTATTTTTTCCAAAAATCTCTTCTCTTGCCGCTTGTCTCGCGATTCATGTATAGTTTAATCTGTTAGTGTTCTGATGTAAGTCCAGCAGTAGATAGGTTAAGCCTA
>NC_090248.1:21980878-22005878 GCF_037325665.1 Littorina saxatilis | reverse complement strand
TGGGATCCGTACTAATAAAAAATAATCCCAAAACAAAGAGACTGCCAACGTTCCAAAATTCAGAATAAAAAAAAAAGAGAAAGGTATGTTGTTGGAACGTTTAATTATTGACAAAACAAACGTTACGAACACAAATATTTCGACACATCAGTCTTTTAAGTGCACAGAAAAACAAACACTAATTACACAAAAAACGTATCTGACAAGGAACGATCGGATTTAAGAGTAGAACTGCATCTTCTTTTCTGTCTTTCTTTCTTTCTAATTCCCTCGCACTCACGCGCGCGCACTCAGACCACAAGGTCTTATATTACGTTTTTTCAGTGAAATAAATCAGTAAATGTGTTGCTCACACTGACACAAAAACTTGACTGAACAACAACTGACAGATGCATCGCTCTTAGTTCGCGTGCGCACACAAACGTTTTATGTTCATAAGCACGTAGCGTCCCTAAAAGGCCACTGTTACAACTCGGGGTGTTCATGCAATCTAAATGTCATGAACGAAGGGGTCAGCTGTGGATGAACGATATACGGGTTACTTTGCTGGGTGATGACAATTAAGACCGCACGTGCACAAAGAAATGCGCATCCACAGACAGAGAATAATTGTTTCATCTGCTTATCTCCGCCCCCATCTCCCAACCTCTTGCTTCCATTAGTGGTGATACCACCCGGTCCACACTTGCCCCTTAGCACCCTCCACCCTCCCTCCTCCCCCATCCCGTATCTCTCTCAGGGGTGTGTGTAAAACCGGGGCTGACCTTATGACCTCGCCGCAAAGTTTCAGCTGAGAGTGACCTCCCTGCCTCTTCCGCCGCACCAGTCTTTCATCTCGGCAATTATCGCGGTATCATGCACGGCATCGAGACTTGCCAACCTTCTATCCACCTCTCGCCAATTACCGCCCCTTATCTCGCTACCAAGCCGCTTTCAAGTAAATACTGTAAGCCCCCCCCCCCCCTCCCCCCCCCCCCATTCTTACAACCCTCCTCCCCCCCCCCTTCCTCCTCATCCCTCTGAGGTCCCCTGATGACGAAGCTGATCAAAGCTAAAGCAATTAACGGGATTACGGCTTCATTAATGCGACACTTTAATCGCCCTGGCCTCAAAGATTAGTCCACGCTTGGGGTTTGGGTGGACAGTCGACCTTTGGTTCTCAGGCAGCCCCGACCTCGGCTGACCAGCTGCACCATCGTTAATGGTAATCAACGTTGGACTTGGGATTAACCGAGGGACGGCCTGTCCTGCTGGTGTTGGGTTGGTTTGATTATAAGGTTTTCAATCTAAACCGAAGTGTTTCACTTTTGAACACCTTTCTGTAACCTGTTGGGAACATAAAGGTGTGATGTAGTAGCAAAAGGTAGCACATGGTAAACATTATAACATGTTTGGTGGCTTGTTGACAGACCAGCTTTTTATTATTATACGAGAATTTATAACGCGCACATATCTCACCACAAGGCGACTCAAGGCGCACTCATACACATTCTTTCGCACTCTTTCTTTCTCTATCTCTCTCACACTCATGTACACTCATCTACACTTACGCATAAATTACATGAAGATGACAAGGTAACAACACAAACAAAGGCCGCGGTTGATAAATATGAAAAACGAAGGCAACATGGTCCCCGAGGACCAACACAAAAGTTGGTCTGACAACAAGCCCCCAAACATCGTTTTTGTTATCATTTTGGAGGAGCAAATGTACGCACAATAATACTCAACTCAACTCAACTCAACTCAACTCAAATTTATTAATCCATATGGAAACTACATTGTAACAATACTCTTTTCCAATCAAAAGAATAAGAATGCATAATAAAAAACAAAAACATCATAAGAAAATAAGTGAATATGATTATTATGAGTATGATCACAGTCTCACTAACGCAAACAGTCATCCGTCAAGTCAAGTCTGCCAACACACAACTCACTTACACAACAACAACAGCAACAGCAATACAATTTAACAAAAACCATAATTCCAATAACAAAAAGACGTCCGAGAGTCCACCTCCACATCCACGCACACACAAGGTATACAAAGCACCACATGTCGACTAGAACACCGCACATTTGAACTACGATAATACAGTTACTAAAATGGGGATCCCTATTCTGAACGTATTTTTTAGAATGCAATTGTTGGGCCCCAACGCGTCAGAAGTTCGATATTTATTTATTTTTATTTTTTTTATTTACGAGGATTTATATCGCGCACGTATCTCACCACACAAGGCGACTCAAGGCGCATGTTACCTATTAATGCCGTGTGGGATGGAATTTTTTACACAATATATCACGCATTCACATCGGCCAGTAGATCGACTGCCTTTAGGCGCTGCATCCACCTTTCACGGCCTATTATTCCAGGTCACGCGGGTATTTTGGTGGACATTTTTATCTACGCCTATATAATTTTGCCAGGAAAGACCCTTTTGTCAATCGTGGGATCTTTAACGTGCACACCCCAATGTAGTGTACCGAATATAACACGTCACACTTGTCTGTGACGTCAAACGTAACTTGTTTGTCACTTGTCTTCAAGTCTATACAATTGTACAGAACTGCCATCTTATATTTTAAGTTTTGAGCATATTCCTTTTCTTCTTAGTGTTTTATGAATTTTTGTTGTGGATTATGCGATTACACAGACAAGTTGCAAATTGACCATGAGTCGCAGCGGCGGTAATCATCATCATTGATTGGGTCTTTGAGAGTGAATACTTACAATCGTTGTCCTCGGAAACACGAATCCAAAGCCGCGATGGTTTCACACATCAAACAATCAGCCTTATTGGCTTTTACGTTGACACTCCACGTTTCACATGAAAGCTCAAACCCATTCACCACCTCGATTTGTAACATGGGGAATAGCGTTATTTATTCCCCAGCTGGTTGTGAATGAAAATTCGTGAAAATGATGACAAGAGTGTTTATTTCAACATAAGTGTATAATTATCATGTCCTGCCTTTTGCTAGTAGAGTGATGTACTATGTTAAACTGTGCTCACAACTGCATGGTTACAGATTTTGTGTTTGGTAGTCCTTCTCTCTTAGGTTAACCGTTAGGCCCAATTAGAGTGAATAAGCTTTGATAGACTTTCATCAAAAATAAAATACAGAAAAAAATCACAAATGGTCCATATTAGGAGCCTGGGCGCCCAATATGGACCGATGAAGCGGCCTTCACGAATCACTGTAAAAAGCCCCCTATACTTCAAAATAACATGATACAACTTAGTGTGCAAGTCAGACTAATTCAAATATGCTTTAGATTTATCTGTTTTGGGTTGATGAGATCAATATTTGAAGTACACCAGGAAACTGAAGCAGCTTGTCAAAAACAGAGTGAAAATAAGTGAAATTATCAACTTCCACAAAAAAAAGACTATTTGTTATATTTTTTTTAATCTCGAGGGCTAGTTATAGGTTATTTTCAGCAAGCTTCTGAATGAATTAATTAAAATTGCCTTTAGCTTTTATTTTCTTCGATTTGTTGAAGGTGGTCCATATTAGGGGACTCACACATACTTTGAGGTTTTGCTATTATTTTTTGTTTGCAGTAGAAACTCGGGGTGAACACTGCTAAAATGTAACAAATACGGCCTTAGCTGTCATATATAGCCATTTTTGTGTGATAAAAGCTTTGGCTGTGAACAGAAACGAGTCCGTTTTAGGCGGCAAATTTAGAGTGAACGCTGCCAAAAGTGAAAAAAAGCGAAAAGGCCTAACGGTTTTGAGGTTTGTGTTCCTGCAACTGTTTTGACATGTGCAACTTATCCAGAGAGGGTGACTAAAGCGAATAAAAATGTTTTGAGCGCTCTAGCGCCGTTAGTTTGTCAGAACAGGAGGTGGTCCATATTAGGAGCCGGTCCATATTAAGAGCCTTTCCCCTACTAGGTCGTTTTGTGTGTTCTATTTGTGCTGCTGAATTTAGGACAACGGAGTTCAGAGTATAAATGAAAAAGTAAACGAATAGAGAAGTGGAGAAATACATACACAGACAAATGAATACATGTGTAGATCAACCAATCAATCAATCAATCAATCAATCAATCAATCAATCAATCAATCAATCAATCAATATTAATAAAAGAAAATAAATAAATGTATAGATAGAACACCCTGACGAAGGCCACGAGGCCGAAATATTGGTGAAAACGTGAAGGCTTGTTTTGGTTATTTTTTCCATATTTGTTTATATATATATGTGTGTGTGTGTGAGTGTGTGTGTGTATGTGTGTTTGTGTGTGTGTGTGTGTGTATGTGTGTGTGTGAGAGTGTGTGTGTATGTGTGTATGTGAGTGTGTGTGTGTGTGTGTGTATGTATGTGCGTGCGTGCGTGCGTGCGTGCATGTGTGCGTGTGCTCGAGCGTGTGTATGTGTGTCTGTGTATGTGTGTATAGAGCGCAGCCTAGAAAACTACTCGGCAGATCGTCATGAAACTCAAGCCGACAGATTGACTAAATGTACAAAGGACGATAACTGAACGGAAAAGAACAAAAGAAAGATGTTACAAGGAAACCAAGAAAAAACAGACACAATTTGTCGTGTCAACTTAAAGCTAAAGACATTAGAACAAGACGACGACCTGACCAGGCCAGGCTAGCTTTATGGTCAATTGAAAAGTCCCAGATTTTGACCGTCTCCCACTTTTCAGGCTGTCACGATGACCTTTGGTCAAGCGACAGGTGCTTAATCCCTCGAAACTGACGGTGTGCGTAACTACTATAACTATTTCCACCCCAATTCCCACCCCTGGCTTGTTTTATTTTGCCTATCATATTTTTAACTCATTTTTCCTGTACAGATCAGCCGTTTTTATTTTATTGTATCAAAATAAACATATATATATATATATGCAAGGAGAAGATTACATTTTAATTGACGGTGACAGCTGATTTTAGATATGTTTCTGTAGGTTACAGTGTGGGCGTTTGTCGATTTGGCCGGTTGATAAATTCATGCATGTGTCCGTCCGTCAATCCATCACGTACTTTGTCTATCCGACCATTCCGGGGTTTATGTGTCCGCCGATCCAATTATCCATCAAGTGTGTTAGTTTCATACCAGATGTAGCTTTCCCGCGTGGTGATGATAATGATAATGGGCTTATTTTTGAGCTCCCATAACCTTTGAACTGGCCGAGTGCGTCAATGAAAATGAAAAATAATGTTAGGGATAGCCCGGCTTAATTTTATCATTTAGCAAACGCTAATGCCGCAATATGAAACTCTGACAGGCTGTCAGAAGTGGTGGTGCCGGAATCTACATAAAGTACCCAGGAGGCCGAGAAGAAGAACACATCTCCCTCGCTACCGGCCTCTACTCCTCAACTTCAAGGCTGAAGCAGTAGCGCTCCAGACAGGTGCAGCCCACATTGAGCACAGTCCACTCTCCTCCAACAACGTTGTGTTCTTCAGCGACGCAAAGTCAGTCCTGCAGGCCTTAGACACTGCCAGAGACAAAGAACTGAATGACCTGTCATCCGCCTTGACCTCCCTGTGCAGAGCCCACACAGTCGTGTTGCAATGGGTCCCCTCTCACTGCAACATACTAGGCAACGAAGCCGCAGATACTCTGGCAAAGGAGGGCACTATGAAGGACCAGAATGACAGATCAACTACCTTCAAAGAAGCCAAGACCATCATCAAGGCCAAGCAACACAAAAAGTGGCTGCAGCAGCACCCACACTACAACAAAAACGACGCCTTTCACCTGCTCACAAGGTCTGAGCAGGTCCTCATATTCAGGCTGCGGACAGGCCACAACCGAATGAACCACCACCTTTTCACCAAGTTCAGAATTGGCCAGTCAGACCAGTGCCCTTGTCAAACAGGCAGCATGACAACGGAACACCTGCTGCAGACTTGCCCACTATACGATGGCCTCAGGAGCCAGATCTGGGCGGAGGCGACCACGGTGCAAGGGAAGCTCTATGGCAGTCTTGACGACCTACAGCGCACGGCAACATTAGCGCGGAGAACCGGCGTTTCCATCTGAGTGATCGACAAGAAGAAGAAGAAGAAGAAGAAGAAGAAGAAGAAGAAGAAGAAGAAGAAGAAGAAGAAACTCTTTTTTGACCCAAACAATACATTTATTAAGTATTTCACTTCAAACTGAAACCGCTCAAGTCTACTATAGACCGGCTGATTAGACAACACAGGTATGTTCACGTTTGAATAAAAGTATGTGGGGTGTAATAAATCATGAGCAATTGAAACTGAAACCATGAGAATGACATGAACACAAGGGACAAGGTTGATGACCAGGTCACTGAATCAAGAATAACAATTAACTCAGCACGTTATATACAACGGCCCGTTATCCTGGCAACATGTGCACATCTGAGGTCATGAGTTGTGCGTGTAGATCTGCCGCAGGCTTTAACATGGCATACATGGAGCATTTTTCTTTCCCTTTTCAATTTTTTTTTTTTGGGGGGGAGGGGTTGAATTATTTTAGACAAGCTTAGTTTTAGTGGTCATTCATTCTGGTTAGAGAGAGAGAGACATAAACTCTCACTAACACATACACACACACCGACACACATACATACACACACACACACGCACTAACACACACATACATACACTCTCACTAACACACACACACATTCAAACACACACGCACTCTCTCTCCCCCTGCCTCGCTCTCTCTCTTTCCCTCTCTGTCTCTCTCTCTGTCTCTCTCTCTCTCTCTCTCTCTCTCTCTCTCTCTCTCTCTCTCTCTCTCTCTCTCAGGCTCTCTCTTGACCACCAGCACACACAGTTACTTCCCGTTTGATGACCATCACTGGTTGCAGGCAGAGATTGGAAAGCGTACGTTGCGTCGGGGTCAGTAGCGGGGGTCATGATGAACTTCGCCTGCCTGTACCCTCCCCCCACCCTCCACAACCATCCCATCACCCCCCCCCACACACACACACACACACACACACACACACACAAAGAGATTTTAGTTTAGTTTCGTTTTAGGATCGCCACATGTTGCGGACAGAGATGTGATGGCTAGCCAGTTTTACGTCGGGGTCAGAAACAGTGGTCATTGTGGTCTGTTTGCAGTTGATCCCCCGGCCTAAGCCGGACGGTCACATCGATGCAGGCCTTGACAGTTTGTTCTGCATACCGGACTGACCAGTTGACCAAACTGTGAACATCAACAAGGAAAGAAGGTGTGAAAAGAGAGAGAGAGAGAGAGAGAGAGAGAGAGAGAGAGAGAGAGAGAGAGAGAGAGAGAGAGAGAGAGAGAGAGAGAGAGAGAGAGAGAGAGAGAGAGGGCTTTTATGTGTATGACCGTTTGTACCCCGCCAGAGAGGCAGCCATACGCCGCTTTCGGGGGACAGTCCTCCAGTGACACTCGTACCAGTTAGTCCAGATGGATGACATTATCAAGCTCCAGAACGGATGGTCATCAATGACCACAATATGTTTATTAAGACCAGCTCTGCATGGTTCCGGTGGGCTTGGCGCGTTATTAACAGCTATTGTGTTTTCAGCGTAGCAATAGGGTCAGATATTTAGACGAGACAAGTATAATGCCGACGAGTCGAAGACGAGTCGCATTATACTTGTTCGAGTCTAAATATCTGAACCTATTGCTACGCTGAAAATACAATAGCGATTATATAGCTGTTCTCCGCCCTGATATGGCCCTTCGTGGTCGGCTGGGCGTTAAGCAAACAAACAAACAAACAAAATATAGCTGTTCTGACCTTGATTTGTTGTTCCAAACTTACAAAATTACAGTTTTTGCGTCGATGCGTTGATCTCATGTTTTGATAGCAGACGCCGTTTCTTATGCACATTAGTTTTGCGCAGGCGCCACACTGACTTTGGAGAAAAAAAAACTCGACTTTTGACAACACAGCTGTTAAACAGCTTTTTATTAGTTCATTCGAATACAACAAAAAGAAGTTTGCGTTTTTTTTTAAATTTTGAACAAGACTACTTATGAAGAAGACCAAAACACAACATCAACAGAAGACTAGAAACACCTGAAGAACTAGGATGCAACAAGGGGAGGAGAAGAGAACAGTTAATCCGAACAACGTGAGCAGACGGCACGAAGTTTTCAGTTTGGTTGAATGGCATTTATACTTGTCTCGTCATGAAGCGAATTTTTCAACCTCAGTTTTAAACGACTACATGAATGTTAGTGCCATGGGTTGTACATCAATACTTTAGAGGGAAAGTGGGGTATTTAGTGTGGAGTTACGAGATAAGAAAAGCCGAAAGCGAAAGTTTGTGTCAGTCGGCAACTGCGCTCACAAAAACGGCTGTTCCGTTTTACTCCCCTGTTTGTACTACATCTTTCGACTTTGGGCATTTTGTGGTGTTTAGGGACAGAAAATAATTGGTTTAGTCCTGTTTCATCGGGAAGTTAGCAGAAAAGGGTATGCTATCGACATTTGTAAAGCTGAAAAACATTCCCGAGAAGAATTTCAAGTCGTCAGTGTATGCTGTTGTCGACTGAAACATCGTGTGGTACAGATGGGTAAACCGGAACCATGCGTCCTTGTTATTGCCAATATGATTTTGGATATTGGCAAAAATGGCCGACTTCCGTAGCGATATGCTTTGATGATCGGAAGAGACCATCCAATCACAGCCCCCGAATTCCCCCACGTGTCCATCAGAATAGCTATATTTATGACTACAAATCACGCATTCGCACGTGCACTCAGTGAACCATTTGTCGGCCTTGAATAATTGTTTTCTTCTTCTTCTTCAGCCTTCAACGTTTGCATGAATTCATTTGTTTGATTGTATTGTGTGGTTTGTGGTTGGGGATTGGACTAGGGTGGGGCGTAATATGGTATGTGTGTATTTTTGTGAGTGAGAGAGAGAGAGAGAGAGAGTGTGTGTGTGTGTGTGTGTGTGTCTGTGTGTGTGTGTGTATGTGTGTGTGTATGTGTGTGTGTGTGAGTGTGTATGTGCGTGCGTGTGTATGTGTGTGTGTTTCTGACTATCAGTGTCTTTGTGAGCGTCTGTCTATATACGTCTGTATGTCACACACACACACACACACACACACACACACACACACACACACACACACACACACACTCACACTCACAAAAATACACACATACCATCGCACGCCCCACCCTGGTTCAATCCCCAACCCCAAACCACACACAAAACTGAAGAAAGACAAGAAAAAGACACCTCCAAGGACAATTCCAGTTTCGCTTGAAGTTTACATCTTGTGACTGACTACACCAGCAGAAAAAAATAAATCCCAAAAGACCAATGCATTTTCGCGTGAAGGCTTCACCTTGTGACCATTTGCAACAAAAGAAAAAAAAGTCTACAGTTTGTGACAGACTGCACCACAACAACAAACAAGTCGCGTAAGGCGAAAATACAACATTTAGTCAAGCTGTCGAACTCACAGAATAAAACTGAACGCAATGCAATTTTTCAGCAAGACCGTATACTCGTAGCATCGTCAGTCCACCGCTCGTGGCAAAGGCAGTGAAATTGACAAGAAGAGCGGGGTAGTAGTTGCGCTGAGAAGGATATAGCACGCTTTTCTGTACCTCTCTTTGTTTTAACTTTCTGAGCGTGTTTTTAATCCAAACATATCATATCTGTATGTTTTTGGAATCAGGAACCGACAAGGAATAAGATGAAAGTGTTTTTAAAGTTGATTTCGAAAATAATTTTGATCATAATTTTTATATTTTTAATTTTCAGAGCTTGTTTTTAATCCAAATATAACATATTTATATGTTTTTTGAATCAGAAAATGATGAAGAATAAGATAAACGTAAATTTGGATCGGTTTATAAAAAAAAAAATTTCTTACAATTTTCAGATTTTTAATGACCAAAGTCATTAATTAATTTTTAAGCCACCAAGCTGAAATGCAATACCGAAGTCCGGCCTTTGTCTAAGATTGCTTTGCAAGAATGTTAATCAATTTGATAGAAAAATGAGGGTGTGACAGTGCCGCCTCAACTTTTACAAAAAGCCGGATATGACGTCACCAAAAGTATTTATCGAAAAAAAGAAAAACACATCTGGGGATATCATTCCCAGGAACTCTCATGTCAAATTTCATAAAGATCGGTCCAGTAGTTTAGTCTGAATCGCTCCACACACACACACACGCACAGACAAAACACACATACACCATGACCCTCGTCCCGATTCCCCCTCTATGTTCAAACATTTAGTCAAAACTTTAGGGCCCGGGTAGCTCAGGTGGTAGAGCACTGGACTTGTGATCGAGAGGTCGCTGGTTCGAATCCGGGCCGGGACGGACACGGGTCAACTTTATGTGCAGACCCAGAGACGGTATCCATCTCCCACCCCCGTGTCACCACTGAACAAAAAAATATAAACCAACATCCTCAAGGACAATTGCAGGTTCGCGTAAAATATACATCGTCTGTGACAAACGGCACCAACAGAAACAAGAAATCCTCCCCAAGGACACATGAAGGCAAATCAAGCACCAAAGAGGCCATCAGACGAGGACTTTTGTCGTCACTTGATGAAATTTACGCCCGAAAAAGCACGCCACAATCGCTCCATGCCGCTGCCAATCATCGCCATTGGCAATGGCGGCCAAGGATTTCCGGTTTGAGGACGCGTGACCGGAAGTGCCCGCAGGGTGGCCTATTATTGATGAAGTGATCGAGACAGAAGGAGGGAGGAATTGCCGGACCCAGACATAGCGGTCAAAATGTTGTGCCTAAAATGGCTGGTGTTATCGTTTGGCTTTTGTGTCTGTGTTTTACCGTTTTTCTCCCAGCGATATACAAAGAATCGAGATTACAGCCGTTTATCTTCCGTTAATGTGTGCTGTCTATTATTGAGATGAAAGAGAGAGAGAGAGCGAGAGAGAGAGAGAGAGAGAGAGAGAGAGAGAGAGAAAGAGAGAGAGAGAGAGAGACTGACACACACAGAACGACAAACAGACAGGCACACAGACAGACACACAGACAGGCACACAGACAGACAAACAGAATATTAAGATAGAATCGTCACACTGGAATACATTGTAACACCAATGGAAACAAAGAGCGATTCAAAGAAACTAACATACGAACAAACAGAAATACAGTTTTCAGGATACGATTTTTACAATATTCCTGCTCTCAGCCGTTTAACTAATTCTATACCGCATGTGTCACACAGCCTTAAAGTTCCAAGCAGCACGTAAAGATCTTGGAATGTGAGTACTTATGAATTTTACTCCCAAGTACTTATCTTTCACTCGCCGGGGGTATTTTCGTTTCTCCTTACCGCCCCCCCCCCCCCCCCCACCATCATTTTCGTAAAATACCAGTTCGTGACTGTATTTGATACGCCAGTTCTAGCAGGCTCTGGCGTATATGTTCTAAATGAGACTTTGCGTTCTGTACTTAAGAGGTTTTTAAAGATGGTCTTCGTCAGAAAGGATAGACGTAGAATAATGCAGAAGATTGAGGAATCTTTTTAGTTTTTAGAGGGTGCTCGGTCCTTGGTTAGGTGACGAGACACGTTTTTACATTTAGTCAAGTTTTGACTAAATGTTTTAACATAGAGGGGGAATCGAGACGAGGGTCGTGGTGTATGTGTGTGTGTGTGTGTGTGTGTGTGTGTGTGTGTGTGTGTGTGTGTGTGTGTGTGTGTGTGTGTGTGTGTAGAGCGATTCAGACTAAACTACTGGACCGATCTTTATGACATTTGACATGAGAGTTCCTGGGAATGATATCCCCGGAAGATTTTTTCTTTTTTTCGATAAATGTCTTTGATGACGTCATATCCGGCTTTTTGTAAAAGTTGAGGCGGCACTGTCACACCCTCATTTTTCAATCAAATTGATTGAAATTTTGGCCAAGCAATCTTCGACGAAGGCCGGACTTCGGTATTGCATTTCAGCTTGGTGGCTTAAAAATTAAGTAATGACTTTGGTCATTAAAAATCTGAACATTGTAAAAAAAAAAACAATTTTATAAAACGATCCAAATTTACGTTCATCTTATTCTCCATCATTTTCTGGTTCCAAAAACATATAAATATGTTATATTTGAATTAAAAACAAGCTCTGAAAATTAAAAATATACAAATTATGATCAAAATTAAATTTTCGAAATCAATTTAAAAACACTTTCATCTTATTCCTTGTCGGCTCCTGATTCCAAAAACATATAGATATGATATGTTTGGATTAAAAACACGCTCAGAAAGTTAAAACGAAGAGAGGCCGGTACAGAAAAGCGTGCTCTCCTTCTCAGCGCAACTACTACCCCGC
Source organism: Littorina saxatilis (assembly GCF_037325665.1). Lineage (NCBI taxonomy): Eukaryota > Metazoa > Mollusca > Gastropoda > Littorinimorpha > Littorinidae > Littorina > Littorina saxatilis. The sequence continues at coordinate 21,993,620 of NC_090248.1, read as the reverse complement.
TCTTCTTGTCAATTTCACTGCCTTTGCCACGAGCGGTGGACTGACGATGCTACGAGTATACGGTCTTGCTGAAAAATTGCATTGCGTTCAGTTTCATTCTGTGAGTTCGACAGCTTGACTAAATGTTGTATTTTCGCCTTACGCGACTTGTTGTTTCTTTCGTTGTCTCTGTTTTCTGTTTCAAGGTCGCCTGCCGATTTATTCAATTATCGATTGAAACTACTTAATTTATGTCTGATAATTAGTTTTCGATCTTTCTCAACTATGTAATTTGAGCAACGCTCAGCAATGTAATTTCTCTTTTAGAGATTAATAAAGTTATTGTATTGTATTGTATTGTATTGTATTGTAACTAAAAAACAAACAAAGAAACAAAGAAACAAACAATCAAAGAAACAAACAAACAAACAATCGAAGGAACAAACAAACAAACAAACAAACAAACAAACAAACAAACAAATCAATAAAGAAAGAAAGAAAGACACACACACACACACACACACACACACACACACACGCACGCACGCACACACACATACACACACACACACACACTCACACACACACAACCACTTTCAAACACACAAACAAGCACATTTAATTGGAACATTAATTAACGAGCGCTCGCACATTAACAGTAGACAAGAAAAGCCGGTACAATTTTGAAGTGTGATTACAGAGAACAGGAGGTGGAAAATAGGGAGTGTGTGTGGCGGGAGGGGGGTGGTGCGCAAGTACCTGAGTGCGTGTGAACGCACATTTCCACATTCCCACTTGTTTTGGAAGTTTCCGTTTTCAGAACAATTTGTTGTCCTCGTGAAGATATACGTATTTATTTTTTTTAATTTTTTTTTTCCATTTACTTTTTTTAACCATATCTGTTTTGCTTGTTTACTATACTAGTGCCTTTGTCCTTGGCTATTTCTATTCCTGTCTGGCCTTTATTGTGAACTTTGCGTTTTTTTGCGGCTGCCAATCACAGTCAACATGTCACACGGACCTTGACCTAGTTGCTAATGCCAAACAAGAGTTTGACCTGCGTGTCAAAAAACTTCAAACTGCACATGGCTTGCAGCTGACAAAACAAACTTGCTACCTACTGATAAGCATGTGGCAAATAGTTGACATTGTTTCAACGTGTTGAACAATTAAAGGAACAGTGAGCGAAACGTCGGCCGGAGGTACGTCGAATTAGAGTATTAATTAAGTTTCTGCCTGCGCAGTTCACACAATTTTCCGCTGTCTTGAGTGCAACTGAAAATAGCCGAGAATCGTGTCCGACAAAACGGTGGATTAACAAAAGAGAGATCGATAAATCGGAGAAGACAAAATGGAGACAAATGTGTCAAAATCAACAAAAGAGCGAAAGGCGCTAGCTGCGAGAACGCCCTGTGCAGTATTGATGACAAGGGACAGGCTTGCACGTTGTTTGAAAATGCTCGTATGTCCACAATTTCTTCTTCTTTTTCTGCGTTCGTGGGCTGAAACTCCCACGTACACTCGTGTTTTTTGCACGAGTGGAATTTTACGTGTATGACCGTTTTTACCCCGCCATTAAGGCAGCCATACGCCGCTTTCGGAGGAAGCATGCTGGATATTTTCGTGTTTCCATAACCCACCGAACTCTGACATGGATTACAGGATCTTTTCCGTGCGCACTTGGTCTTGTGCTTGCGTGTACACACGAAGGGGGATAAGCCACTGGCAGGTCTGCACATAAGTTGACCTGGGAGATCGGAAAAATCTCCACACTTAACCCACCAGGCGGCCGCGACCGGGATTCGAACCCTCGACCTTCCGATTAAGAGGCCGACGTCTTACCACCACGCCACAGCGCCCGTCATGTCCACAATTAACTCACTGCCTGCCAATTTTAGACACGTGGAAACATTATTAAGAGGCAGCGAGCAACATTCATTTCGTATAAATACATTGATTTTCGAGTCGGTCCAATCCTTTATTGCTGAATCTGGTCGACTAACTTGAAGGATTAGCCCACGTACTTGTATTGTGTATGTTTGTGTGCAGGAGAACGTAAACCCGCCTCTCAGTGTTGTTGCATCAATGACATATTTAACATAAGTAATAATTATCATTGAGTTTTTGTTTTTGTTTTGCTGTTCTCTTTTGTGTGTGTGTGTGTGGTTGTTTTCTTCCATACATTCGTAACGAACTATGCTACCCTCTCCATGAAAATGTACATTTATCTGAACTTACTTATTGCATGTCTCAGCATCGATGTTCTCGTCCCACGCGCTTCATTCATAGTCTCACCTTATTTATTTTTTTTATTTTTATTTTTTTTATTTTATTAATTTTTTTCTTCTCTGTAAATCCTTCTGTTTTGATTAAGTTCCCCATACCCCCCTCCTACATTTTGTTCTTCTGGTTAATAATTGTGTTGTCCACCATCATGAAAACTTGTGTAACTTAGCATTGTTATGGTCACGTCAAATAAGCATCTGCTTGAGTTCGTGTCCTCGCTGCATTTTTGTCATGTATTTTGAATAAAATTGTGTTTAAACCAAGGGACAGGCTTACTTATTCGGTCTTGTTGTTGTTGTTGTTGTTGTTGTTGTTGTTGTTGTTGTTGTTGTTGTTGTTGTTGTCGTTGTTGTTTCATTTCGTTTTATTTCGTTTGTTTTTGGTTTTTTGGTTTGTTTTTTGTGTGTGGTCCAAATCATTTTGCATCTGAGAAGTTATGGTGTCCTGTGAATAATGTGCACGTCATTTACCACAGAACATCATCACCTTCCCTTGGCCTTTTGAAAAGACCACACGACAGACAGAAAAAAGAATGGAGATGGTACTGTCACTCCCTCGTATAGCAATGTAAAACCCACAGGTACCACAACACACACTGATCCCCCTGTCCTTATCTAAACGTCGCACGTAGGCAAAAAACAAAACGAAACAAAGAAAAAACATCGAAAAGCAACATAACAAGACTTTGCACACACAACAAAAGAAGAAGAAAAGAATATAACGAAACCAGAAAAAAAACTAAGCTTCAAAGAAGCACCCAAACAAACAAACGAACAAACAAACAAACAAACAAACAAACAGACAACCAACCAACCAACCAACCAAACACACAAACAAACACAAAGACTAACCAACCAACAAACAAGCAAACAAGATCAAAAATACACAAAACGAAACAAAACACAACATGAAGAAAAGACGACAGAACAATTCAAAAGGAACAAATCATCATACGAGCAGAGCGACTCTTTACACTATATGACAGGGTGAGTAAGGTACGTAAGAACGGAATTATGCATGGACACTCCGCTGTATTGAGGGATGGATTTTAAATGGATTTAAAGCCCCACAATACACAAGGCCACCTGGATTTCACCTGACCACGTCACAGAGAACCAGATTGACCACATCTGCATCAACAAAAAGTTCAGACGATCCTGGATGGATGTACGGGTGATGAGGGGAGCAGATGTGTACACAGACCACCAGCTAGTTACCACAACAGTCAGACTGCGATTAAAGAAACACCACAGCTCAAACAACGCTAGGGTTAAGTTCAACGTGGGAATGCTAAGAGATGAAGAAGTACGCACAAGATTTCAGATAAGCCTCACCAACAGATTCCAGCCACTTCAAGGGATGATCGAAGAAGATGAGGCAGACATAAAGAGCCAGTGGGAACACTACAGCAAGATGTGGAAGGATACCTGCGAAGAAGTGGTGGGCAAGAAAAAATCGCAGCACAAGGAATGGATTTCTGCAAACACCATTCAGAAAATTGAAGATAGGAAGAAGAAGAAGAAAGCGAGGAACGAGAGCAGAACGAGAGCAGGCAAAGCAAAGGCACAGAAAGAGTACACAGCGGCGGAGAAAGAAGTAAAGAAAGGAATAACGAAGGACAAGAAAGACTACATAGACAACCTGGCGAAGGAGGCAGAAGAAGCTGCAGGACAGGGAAATCTGAAAGATCTCTACATGACGACCAAGAAGTTAGCAGGAAAATTTCAGCAGACCGACAAACCAGTGAGGGACAAGAATGGGGATCCAATAACAACGACAGACGATCAGATGAAGCGATGGGCGGAACACTTCAAGGAGCTATTGAACAGACCCACCCCTGCAGCACCACCGGACATCAGACCAGCAGAGACAGAACTGCCCATCAACACAGACAAGCCCACAAAGGAGGAAATCAAGAAAGCCATAATGTCACTAAAAAATGGAAAAGCGTCGGGGCCAGATCAGATACCGGCAGAAGCCATCAAAGCAGACATGGCGACATCTATTAGTTTGTTCCACAGTCTGTTTGGCAAGATTTGGGAGGAGGAAGAGGTGCCACCTCAATGGAGAGAAGGCATCATCATCAAGATTCCAAAGAAAGGGGATCTTCGAGACTGTGGAAACTACCGAGGGATCATGCTGCTGTCCGTGCCAGGGAAGGTTCTCAACCGAATCCTTTTGGATAGAATGAAGAAGGCAGTGGACACCAAGCTCAGGGATGAACAGGCGGGTTTCAGGAAGAACAGATCCTGTCCTGACCAGATTGCCAGTTTACGCATCATAGTGGAGCAGTCGCTGGAGTGGAAGTCTCCTCTATACATCAACTTCATTGATTATGAGAAAGCCTTCGACAGCGTGGACAGAGAGTCACTGTGGAAACTCATGCGGCACTACGGCATTCCAGAGAAATTCATCTCCCTCATCCGGGGCACCTACCAGGATATGAAGTGTAGAGTCGCACATGCTGGCCAGCTATCCGACAGTTTTGAGGTGAAAACGGGGGTACGACAAGGATGTATACTGTCACCATTCCTATTTCTTCTGGCTATCGACTGGATCATGAAGACCACAACAGCAGGCAGGAGAAATGGGATACAATGGACACTCTTCGATCAACTGGAAGACCTCGACTTTGCGGATGATCTTGCCCTCCTTTCCCACAACCATGCCCAAATGCAAGACAAGACTACTCACCTGGAGACAATATCAGCCGGTGTAGGACTCAAGATCAACAAGAGGAAAACCGAATTGATTAAGACCAACACCACAGCCGACAATCCGGTGATGATCAATGGGGAGCCCATCAAGGAAGTGGAGTCCTTTGTTTACCTGGGGAGCATCATTGACGGACAAGGAGGCTCGGACAGGGACGTCAAAGCAAGGATTGGGAAAGCACGGGGAGCCTTTGTCATGCTAAAGAAGATCTGGAGTTCCAAGGAGATTAGCCAAAGGACGAAGCTTCGGATCTTCAATTCAAACGTCAAGTCTGTTCTTCTCTATGGGTGTGAGACATGGAGGACAACAGAGACCATGCTGGGAAAGATTGAGGCGCATCCTAAACATCAGATGGACGGACAGAATCCGAAATGAAGACCTTTGGCAGAGAGCTGACCAGAAACCAGCGGCGCAGCAAATTCTCCGGAGGAAATGGGGCTGGATAGGGCATACCCTGAAAAAGCCAGCATCCAGTATCACGAGGCAAGCCCTGAAGTGGAATCCACAAGGGAAAAGGAAGAGAGGCCGGCCGCGCAACAGCTGGAGACGAGACACTGAAGCAGAGATCAACAGGCAGGGGAAGACCTGGAGCCAGATCGAAAGGGCAGCCCAGGACCGTGTCGGATGGAGAATTGTCGTCGATGGCCTATGCTCCCCCGGGGGTTCATAATGGCCTAAGTAAGTAAGTAATGATGTCCACGGCAAACAAACAAAACCGTAGGAACGCGAACCCGGGACCTCCAACAACAAACAACACGCGTTCACATCCCCATCACGGTCACCACTACTCCATTCAACGCTCATAGCACAACAAAAAACATTTTCCAACAAGACACACGAGGAAACAGAACAGAAACAAAGTCTGGACAGTATCCCTTTAACCTACCTACACGACTACACGTCTGGACAGTATCCCTTTAACCTACCTACACGACAGGGTCAGTAGAGTGAGGATGTGAACCCAGGACCTCTAAAGCAAGCACACGCGTTCACCGCCACTGTCACCGTTACTTCCTTCAACATAAACTCCACTAATCAAACTTTACAACAAAAAAGGAGAAATAGAATTTCCCCTTTAATTTGCATCTGTGCGTGACTAGGATGATAGAGAGAGAACGCGATCGAGCTACACCGGCAGTGTTACATAAACAACATTTAGAAGAAAAAAAATCTGTGATCCCTGGCACAAATTGGTTAGGCCAACAAACTGAGGACATGACCTGTCGGGGATCCCCCCTTTCAACAACAACACCTATGAAAACATCGTTCAGAAGGCACTACAATATTTCATAACATGTTTTCATGTCAGGATCAATTGAGTGACGATGTAGACTTTGGCAAAAGAAACACGTGTTCACCCCCATCGTCAAAAACAACAATAAACTCTTAAAGGCAGTACAGTGTCCCTTCTAAGTGCCTTATTAGTGACTGGGTCTGGGGTTTGTGGACTCGAACCCACCCTGCCACCATCACCACCAAAACGCGAAAGAACCACACCACAAGACATCAACACCTAAATTCAGCAAATAAAAAAAAATTAAAATAAAAAAAAGATTACAAACAACAACGCTCGGACGGACAGGAGAGTGCCTATTTAAAAACGGCCTACGTGGACTGAGTACGCGAACCCTCCCGGCAAACACACACGCACAAACACACACACACACACACACACACACGCACACACACATACACACACACACACACTCCCTCACCACCATCACCACCACCACCACAACCACTATCAACACAACAACAACAGCAATATAGCTCTGCAAATGGCCCTTTAAAGCTGCCTACGTGACTGGGTCCGTGGACTGAGTACGCGAACCCTCCCCGCAAACACACACGCGCACACACACACACACACAGACACACAGACACACACACACACACACACACACACACACACACACACACACACACACACACACACACACACATATGTATACACACACACATACACAACAACAGCAATATAGCTGCAAGTGGCCCTTTAAAGCAGCCTACGTGACTGGGTCATTGGGCGAACCCACCCTACAAAACACACAGTGCCGCATCGCGTTGTTTTGACGGGGAACGGCTATGACGCAACTCCTGGTGTTTGCGTGCTAGCTTGCTCGCCGCCCTTATCCTCCCATCCTAACTCCTCCCTCCCCCTTCCTCCTAAACAGAGCCTCTCTTCATCAATACCTTTCGTCCCCTCCCCTTCGACCTCTCTGTTTGTCTGTCAGTCTGTCTGTCTGTCTGTCTGCCCCCACCCCTCTCTCTCTCTCTCTCTCTCTCTTTATCTCTCTCTCTCTCTCTTTATCTCTCTCTCTCTTTATCTCTCTCTCTTTCTCTCTCTTTCTCTCTCTCTCTCTCTCTCTCTCTCTCTCTCTCTCTCTCTCTCTCTCTCTCTCTTTATCTCTCTCTTTCTCTCTAGGGTAAATTTCTAGTGAAATCTCCTTTTACAGCAAAGGCTGGTTTTAAAACAACAATATATTTTGTCTATTGTGTTGACGGGGAACATCTATGACGCAACTCGTGGTGTTTGCTTGCTTGCTCGCTCGCCGCTCTTCCTTCCTTCATACCCCCTCCCTCCACTTTCCTCAATCACTCTTCACAAATATCTCTCCTCCCTTCCCCTCCGATCGCTCTGTCTGTCTGTCAGTCAGTGTGTCTGTCTGTCCGCCCCTCTCTCTATGTTTCTCTATTTTGTTTATTATACAATTACCCTCGTAAATAAAGAATTCTCTCTCTCTCTCTCTCTCTCTCTCTCTCTCTCTCTCTCTCTCTCTCTCTCTCTCTCTCTCTCTCCTCTCTCTCTCTCTTTCTCTCTCTTCATCTCTCTTTCTCTCTTTCTCTCTCTCTCGTCTCTGTCTCTTTCTCGCTCTCTCGCTCTTTCTCTCTCTCTCTCTTTCTCTATCTATCTCTCTCTCTCTCTGTCTCTCTCTCTCTCTGTGCATGTATCTCTCTCTTTGTCTCTGTGTCTGTGTCTCTCTGTGTCGCTCTCTGTGTCTGTCTCTCTCTCTCTCTCTGTCTCTTCTGTCTCTCTCTCTCTGTCTCTCTCTGTGTCTGTCTCTCTCCCTGTCTGTCTGTCTGTCTGTCTGTCTCTCTCTCTCTGTCTGTCTGTCTGTCTGTCTGTCTCTCTCTCTCTGTCTCTCTCTGTCTCTCTCTCTCTCTCTCTCTCTCTCTCTCTCTCTCTCTCTCTCTCTTTCTCTCTTTCCCCATTTCTTCGCCTCTCTGTTGCTATGCACCACCACCCCTTTTATCTCTCGGTGTTTGTCTGTGCGTCTGTATATGCAAGTGTTTTCCGAAAATCTCTTCACGTTAAAGGGGACAAGCAGCGGAGGAGAGACGCAAGACATGTGTTTAAAGGACAACTGGTTCAAGGGGCAAACGTGACCCCGTGGGAGAGTGGTCAGTGTTTGTTCGGTCTGAGTCGGTCAGCGGACAAGGTTTGTTTCTGGCGGTCATCAAAAAGCAAACTCTGTGCAACACAGCACACACACACACACACTGTGCACACTGCATTCCTGTCTCTGGCTGTACCGTTGTTATGGCAACGACTTGTACTTTACGAAAAGGACAAAAAAGAACACAATGATTACACATAAATGGGACATAGTTAGACCAACTAGCCAACCAATAAAAAAATAAATGAAATTGGATTTACAAAAATAAAGAAATTAATAAATAAGACGATAGCAACAGAAGTACGACATACAGATAATTAAGAAAACGCCATGGGCAAATAGCCAGCTCAACAGACTATCATACTTAACTCTACAGTCTCTGGTAGAAACAAGATCAAACCAAATACATACGCAGAACAGCGTTAATCATCACCATCACCACCAACAAAAACAGTCATCATCAATTAACAACATTATAATGAAAACATCGACCTCATCTACAAAAGTACATAACAACAATTACAGCAGTATCAACGGAAGCATTGAATCACAACAGGAGAGTACAATAAATAACAACATCCTCTATAACGACCGTGTATACCGCTGTCTTTGAAAAAGATTTAAAGATTAATCCGCTGTTTAGTGAAATGCAGCATCGTCACAACAACGACTTAACGACTTAACACGGTACGCTTATGCTTGTTAAAATAGTGTTGTTGTTGTTGTTGTTGCTGCTCTTGTTGTTGTTGTTGCTGCTGCTGCTGCTTCTGCTGCTACAACCATTGCAGATGTTGATGTGTCTATGTGTCTCAATCTCTCAATCTCTCTCTGTCTCTGTCTCTCTATCTCTCTCTCTCTCTCTTTTACTCTCTCTTTCTGTCTCTCGTGTGTCTGTGTCTGTGGATCCCCGTTCGCTCAGGGGTACCGTTGACAATCACTGCCGCGTCTGCTGCCTTTCTGGCTGTCGCCTTGGCCTGTGATGATGATTCCATTGTAAAGGTTGTGCATAGCTTCGTTGAGAACTTTTTCACCATCAAACAATTTAACACTGACATATTAAATGAGAGGGACTGAGAGAGAGGGAGAGAGAGACGGAGAGAGAGAGAGAGAGAGAGAGAGAGAGAGAGAGAGAGAGAGAGAGAGAGAGAGAGAGAGAGAGAGAGAGAGAGAGAGAGAGATAAAGCAAGGGAGGGTGACATACACACACACACTCACACACACACACACTCACTCTCAAACACACACACACAAACACACACACAAACACACACACACACACACACACACACAAACACACACACACACACACACACACCCCTCAATGTTTTTTGAAACAGAAGATGGCGATAATCAAAATCATGATGACAACATCAAAATGTTAAGTTTTACAGTAAGTATAATTATACATGTAAGTAAGTTGAACAATCAAACAATGTTCAATAGCCATTTGATAACGTACATTAGGACTGTCTTTTCCTTCAGATCTCAGATGTGTGTGTTCATTTCCTTCAGATCTCAGATGTGTGTGTTCATTTCCTTCAGATCTCAGATGTGTGTGTTCATTTCCTTCAGATCTCAGATGTGTGTGTTCATTTCCTTCATATGTTGCTGTTGTATTGTTGTTGTAAACGTGTAAGAAACCGCTATTGAATTCTCTCAGGCTGCCGGAATTCCGAACGTTGGGAAATAGAAAAGGATGCGACTCTTCAATCCTCGATAGTGAAGGGACCGCCCCCGAGAAAACTACGAATGGTGTTGGATGTTAACTGTTTCCGATTTTCTCGAGTCACACACACACTGACACACACACACACACACACACACGTGTGTATGTGTTTGTATGTATGTGTGTGTTTTACTCTCTCTCTCTCTCTCTCTCTCTCTCTCTCTCTCTCTCTCTCTCTCTCTCTCTCTCTCTCTCTCTCTCCCTCTCTCTCTCACAACCCCCTCTGTGCCTGTCTATCGAAACAGGAGATGGTGATCACGAAAATCATGATGACAACATTAACAGTGAGCACAAGTTAAACAATCAAAGCTAACAAAAGCCATTTGATGATGTACAGTATATTATGACTGTCTTTGGCTTCAAATCTCAGATTTTTGTGTTCATTTACTACATGTTTTGCTGTTGTAATTGTTTGGTTTAAACGCGTAAGAAACCGCAATGCAACCCTCTCAGGCCGCCTGAACTCAAAATGTTCTGCTGAGGATGTTTGTGACTCTTCAATCCTCGATAGCGCAGGGGTACCGTCACCGAGAAAACAACGACGGCTGTGGTATGTCAACTGTTTCCCATTTCCTCTGGTGACAGGAATGGTTCGCCACATTGTAGCTCAGCGGCTCTGAAAAATAGAATTCTCCCTCAAACAGACAGATGAAGACACACACGCACACAAACACGCGTATGCACGCACGCATGCACATACGCAAATGTAGTAAACAAACTAACTATAACGTATAACTTCAGTGTTATTAAAACAGCGTTGAGCTTATTTTCAGTTCCTTCTTTTCTCCTTCGCTCCTTCCTTCCTTTTTTCATTTCCTCTCCTCGATTTTGTAAAATGTCTAGTATCTAGTTAGCGATAGAATCTTCTCAACTTTCTCGCATACCGAGAGGCCGGCCCGATCATCATTGTGGTTAGTGGATCCACGACAGCTCAGGGGTACCGTCGTTGAGAATATTTTTTGTTTTGTTTGTTTGTTTGTTTGCTTAACGCCCAGCCGACCACGAAGGGCCATATCAGGGCGGTGCTGCTTTGACATATAACGTGCGCCACACACAAGACAGAAGTCGCAGCACAGGCTTCATGTCTCACCCAGTCACATTATTCTGACACCGGACCAACCAGTCCTAGCACTAACCCCATAATGCCAGACGCCAGGCGGAGCAGCCACTAGATTGCCAATTTTAAAGTCTTAGGTATGACCCGGCCGGGGTTCGAACCCACGACCTCCCGATCACGGGGAGGACGCCTTACCACTAGGCCAACCGTGCCGGTATCAGAATATTTTATACGGCGACAGGCTGCCGTGTTCGTGGTGTCGAGTTCCTGCTCTTCACATTACCGATAGTCGGCGTTCATAAAAGATTATAACTTGAGCCTTACTCTATTTCGGCGAAATCGACTTTGCGAACGCTACTTCATGAAGCTCGTTGAACGAAGCTTTGCCACTGAATCTTGGGTAAAAAAGACTTTGCGAACGCTACTTCATGAAGCTCGTTGAACGAAGCTTTGCCACTGAATCTTGGGTAAAAAAGACTTTGCGAACGCTACTTCATGAAGCTCGTTGCACGAAGCTTTGCCACTGAATCTTGGGTAAAAAAGACTTTGCGAACGCTACTTCATGAAGCTCGTTGCACGAAGCTTTGCCACTGAATCTTGGGTAAATAAGACTTTGCGAGCGCTACTTCATGAAGCTCGTTGCACGAAGCTTTGCCACTGAATCTTGGGTAAAAAAGACTTTGCGAACGCTACTTCATGAAGCTCGTTGCACGAAGCTTTGCCACTGAATCTTGGGTAAAAAGACTTTGCGAACGCTACTTCATGAAGCTCGTTGCACGAAGCTTTGCCACTGAATCTTGGGTAAAAAAGACTTTGCGAACGCTACTTCATGAAGCTCGTTGAACGAAGCTTTGCCACTGAATCTTGGGTAAAAAGACTTTGCGAACGCTACTTCATGAAGCTCGTTGCACGAAGCTTTGCCACTGAATCTTGGGTAAAAAGACTTTGCGAACGCTACTTCATGAAGCTCGTTGAACGAAGCTTTGCCACTGAATCTTGGGTAAAAAGACTTTGCGAACGCTACTTCATGAAGCTCGTTGAACGAAGCTTTGCCACTGAATCTTGGGTAAAAAAGACTTTGCGAACGCTACTTCATGAAGCTCGTTGCACGAAGCTTTGCCACTGAATCTTAGGTAAATAAGACTTTGCGAACGCTACTTCATGAAGCTCGTTGCACGAAGCTTTGCCACTGAATCTTAGGTAAATAAGACTTTGCGAACGCTACTTCATGAAGCTGGTTGAACGAAGCTTTGCCACTGAATCTTAGGTAAATAAGACTTTGCGAACGCTACTTCATGAAGCTCGTTGCACGAAGCTTTGCCACTGAATCTTGGGTAAAAAGACTTTGCGAACGCTACTTCATGAAGCTGGTTGAACGAAGCTTTGCCACTGAATCTTAGGTAAATAAGACTTTGCGAACGCTACTTCATGAAGCTCGTTGCACGAAGCTTTGCCACTGAATCTTGGGTAAAAAAGACTTTGCGAACGCTACTTCATGAAGCTCGTTGAACGAAGCTTTGCCACTGAATCTTGGGTAAAAAAGACTTTGCAAAGTCGACTTCAGTCTGAATTAAGGAAGGC
>NC_090248.1:21958259-21980678 GCF_037325665.1 Littorina saxatilis | reverse complement strand
CCCGAAATCGAAGACTGATGGCTGCAATCATGGTTCCAAGGGCGGAGTCGGTCCAGGTATTGCAGAGCGCAGGTGAATGGAAAGATAATCAATCAATCAATCAATCAATATGAGGCTTATATCGCGCGTATTCTGTGGGTACAGTTCTAAGCGCAGGGATTTATTTTTTAAATTTTTTAAATTTTTATTTTATGCAATTTATATCGCGCACATATTCAAGGCGCAGGGATTTATTTATGCCGTGTGAGATGGAATATTCACATCGGCCAGCAGATCGCAGCCATTTCGGCGCATATCCTACTTTTCACGGCCTATTATTCCAAGTCACACGGGTATTTTGGTGGACATTTTTATCTATGCCTATACAATTTTGCCAGGAAAGACCCTTTTGTCAATCGTGGGATCTTTAACGTGCACACCCCAATGTAGTGTACAACGAAGGGACCTCGGTTTTTCGTCTCATCCGAAAGACTAGACCTTGAACCCACCACCTAGGTTAGGAAAGGGGGGAGAATATTGCTAACGCCCTGACCCAGGGTCGAACTCGCAACCTCTCGCTTCCGAGCGCAAGTGCGTTACCACTCGGCCACCCAGTCCGGTAATGCATGGATGGATTTATATAGGCTGTTATGCACTTTGGAGTTCACTTCAGGCCAGGTAGTTTTTATTTAATGAGAGTAAGAAGCTTCAATGGGTCGTCTACTTATGCAATCAATGTTTTCTTTCCTCGTTCAAAATAATGATCAGAATTACAACCGGCCATGCCTCTATAGGTCACGAAATGTCCATCATTTCCTCTTAACACCTCATCCCCTTATTCCAACCACCCCACACCCGTTCCATCGCGGCAACGCCATAATTCTAGAGGAGGTCATAATGCTACAGACGTTTTGAAATTTAAAATAATAATAGTCAAAGTGTGATATACAAGGAAAGTTGGACAGGCATTCGCCATTCCTTGTATATATATAGTCATTTTTGGGCGGGGATGTAGCTCAGTCGGTAGCGCGCTGGATTTGTATCCAGCTGGCCGCTGTCAGCGTGAGTTCGTCCCCACGTTCGGCGAGAGATTTATTTCTCAGAGTCAACTTTGTGTGCAGACTCTCCTCGGTGTCCGAACACCCCCCGTGTGTACACGCAAACACAAGACCAAGTGCGCACGAAAAAGATCCTGTAATCCATGTCAGAGTTCGGTGGGTTATAGAAACACGAAAATACCCAGCATGCTTCCTCCGAAAGCGGCGTATGGCGGGGTAAAAATCGGTCCTACACGTAAAATTCCACTCGTGCAAAAAACACGAGTGTACGTGGGAGTTTCAGCCCACGAACGCAGAAGAAGAAGAAGAAGTATATAGTAATTTGCTGCGTATACTGCAGAACATCTTGCCCAAAAGTCAACACAGTCATTTCAGTTACGCGTCTCCCGAGGTACGGCTAAGAAAAGTGAAAAACAAACAATCTGATATCGAGTAAATAATGTGTGCCCCGCCAAAGCCCCCTTTTTACATTTAGTCAAGTTATGACTAAATGTTTTAACATCGAGGGGGGAATCGAGACGAGGGTCGTGGTGTATGTGTGTCTGTGCGTGTGTGTGTGTGTGTGTGTGTGTGTGTGTGTGTGTGTGTGTGTGTAGAGCGATTCAGACTAAACTACTGGACCGATCTTTATGAAATTTGACATGAGAGTTCCTGGGTATGAAATCCCCATACTTTTTTTTCATTTTTTTGATAAATGTCTTTGATGACGTCATATCCGGCTTTTCGTGAAAGTTGAGGCGGCACTGTCACGCTCTCATTTTTCAACCAAATTGGTTGAAATTTTGGTCAAGTAATCTTCGACGAAGGCCGGACTTCGGTATTGCATTTCAGCTTGGTGGCTTAAAAACTAATGAGTGAGTTTGGTCATTAAAAATCTGAAAATTGTAAAAAAAATATTTTTTTTTATAAAACGATCCAAATTTACGTACATCTTATTCTTTATCATTTTCTGATTCCAAAAATATATAAATATGTTATATTTGGATTAAAAACAAGCTCTGAAAATTAAAAATATAAAAATTATTATCAAAATTAAATTGTCCAAATCAATTTAAAAACACCTTCATCTTATTCCTTGTCGGTTCCTGATTCCAAAAACATATAGATATGATATGTTTGGATTAAAAACACGCTCAGAAAGTTAAAACGAAGAGAGGTACAGAATAGCGTGCTATCCTTCTCAGCGCAAGTACTACCCCGCTCTTCTTGTCAATTTCACTGCCTATGCCGTGAGCGGTGGACTGACGATGCTACGAGTATACGGTCTTGCTGAAAAATGGCATTGCGTTCAGTTTCATTCTGTGAGTTCGACAGCTACTTGACTAAATGTTGTATTTTCGCCTTACGCGACTTGTTTAGAATTACGTTTGAAGGTTTTCTGTAAAAACCAAATTCAACAAAATCCTTGATCTCAGTTTAAATCAAAGTATTTCCAACAAAGTTCTCTTACTTGAATTTTCATTTGACCAATGTATGCCCAGCAGAGTATAGCAAAACGTTAGTATGCAGGGTTGTGTTTTTAATTTTTAGTTATTTATTGTTGTTCAACGTAAAATTTAGGACAAAAACACGTTAGCGGTAACTCTAACCTTGCCGGTAGGACATTATACAAGCACTGGTAAAAGCTGCGGATATCGGTCGTTTGACGTTCGCGTTGAATAATGTATTGCATGGAGAAAGAGAAAGAGAGAGAGAGAGAGAGAGAGAGAGAGAGAGAGAGAGAGAGAGAGAGAGAGAGAGAGAGAGAGAGAGAGAGAGAGAGAGAGAGAGAGAGAGAGAGAGGACAGAAAGTCAAGCAAAAACATCAACCCAGTTTCATTCCGAAGCATTGTCTGGGGTTACACACATCGATAGCAAAACTCGACAACATCATGTTTTGGGTTGAAAATAGCTTGCTCTGAACGTCACCTTGGGATACATTGTTATATAAACAAACTGTCAGAAATGTCAGACAGCATTGAAAGTTAAACGGCTAATAAGCAGAATACAATTTCCTCGGTTCACCAGATCAAAGAGACCTCATAAAAATTCAACTGTATGCCGTGGCAGGGTGGCTGCCAATAATAAATTAAGCTCTTCAGACACGAGCGAAGAAGAATCGACGAATGTCACGTGCGGATGTTGTTTTTGTTTTGAATTCTACAAGAGGTTGGTGAACTGCACTGTATTTATCCTGGCCTAAGATTAGGTCAACGCCCAGAGAGAGAGAGAGAGAGAGAGAGAGAGAGAGAGAGAGAGAGAGAGAGAGAGAGAGAGAGAGAGAGAGAGAGAGAGAGAGAGAGAGAGAGAGAGAGAGAGAGAGAGAGATCCATGACCTTAGAGATGACTAGAACGTTAGTTTTGCAAAGAATTGGAGTAGCAAGACGTCCCTGCAGGATCACAAATGTTTTTTCATACGTCCATACATGCACATGTATCAAAAAAACGAACATCAAAAATTGTTTTGGATTAACTCTTCCTCCTTCAGGAAAAAAAACCCACCATATTTTTATGAAGCGACGAACCAAAACACCAACAGGGTCTACTATACGCCCTTGCACTTGCCGAGTATGACCGAGGCATATGCACTCACGATGATCATCGGAGCTCAAAGGCAAACTCCTTCTCGTGCGAACGATTCGGCCGACTCTCTCAAATCACCACCATTTGCTTTAAAGTACACGGTAGGAGCTGTGTTGATGAATTAATTTTTGTAGGCCACTATTGTTAGTCTAAAAAAAAAAATTAAAAAAAAAATCTCAATCTGCTCAGGATGAGGATTTGTGGTATGTGTCCAGAAAATGGAGGGCTCGTCTTATCCCAAATAGTGAAACCCTTGGCAGATCCATCACTGTGAATGCATGTGACGTACTTGGTCATACTCGGGCCTATGCAAGGGTCGTTTGACGGGTCTTGGATGGGAGTGGCGTCTCGAACCCGGTTGATCTTATCCCATGTTAATGAACTACGATACCGGTACATGCACAGCCTGGCGGTGACCTTACGAGTAACATTCCATTGCAGACATGACATAGTCACCAAGACAAAGTTTGTTCTTGAAATTCTGTGTCAGTTCCTCGGGAGACTTACAGAAGAAGTGACATAATTTTAGCACGACTTCATTTTTCGCATTTTGGCGTCTTCTCGAACTTTATTTCACTTCTAACGTCATGAGATTTCATTTCAGAAGAATCAATCAATCAATCAATCAATGACGCTTATATCGCGCATATTCTGTGGGTACAGTTCTAGGCGCTCTGCAGTGATGCCGTGTGAGATGAAATTTTATACGGCCAGTAGATTGCAGCCATTTCGGCGCATATTTACCTTTCACGGCCTATTATTCCAAGTCACACGGGTATAGGTAGACAATTATTAACTGTGCCTAAGCAATTTTGCCAGGAAAGACCCTTTTGTCAATCGTGGGATCTTTAACGTGCACACCCAATGTAGTGTACACGGGGGGAGGGTTCGGACACCGAAGAGAGTCTGCACACAAAGTTGACTCTGAAATAAATTTCCGCCGAACCTGGGATCGCACTCACGCTCACACCGGCCAACTGAATACAAATCCAGCGCGCTACCAACTGAGCTATATCCCCGCCCCAAGATAGAGTCGAGAAGAGACGTCTTGGTTTGTTAAGTCGGTGTCGTTTCTCATTTAAGCCTGGGCAGATCTGAGAAGGTAAGTAGAACTGTTTTAATGGACGATCAATGCCTTTAAGGCCCGGCGCTCACCTATGTAACGCCAGCAGGACAGACGACGCACTGAAGATTATTCAGGTGATTCTTTTTTTTCCCCAGCCCGCTACACGTTGCGTGAAAAGAAAACAGGCCAAGTACTCGTCATAATCCCTATCGCAGCATGTGGTGTAGTGGCGACTGCGCAGATGTATTTTGGCCTTAAGGAGAAAGTGCAGAACTGCGTCGCTTTCTCTCTGCCCTTATACAGTGCAAACAAAACACTGTGTCGATGCATCAACCATGCAGGGTGTGGTCACATCAGTCTTACAGGATTGCCAGGCCTCAATAAAAAGTCTCTTCAACCTTCCATACATATACATGCATCTATCTATGTCGTCTAAGTATAAAATAGCTTGGCATAGTTCGCATCGCTGGCACGCATGAGGGTTTGCCAAGAGTTTATGCCAGAAGGGGGTATGATGCTTCTTTGCTGGTGTGCAAGATGCCTCGTTTTGGGGGTAAACGAGGCAGTACATTGTCGGAATAACTAACAAGTCGCGTAAGGCGAAATTACTACATTTTAGTCAAGCTGTGGAACTCACAGAATGAAACTGAACGCACTGCATTTTTTCACAATGACCGCAGTCCGCCGCTTATTCATAACGGAGTGAAACTGACGAGCCTGTTCAGCGCGGTAGTGGTTTCGCTGTGCTGCATAGCACGCTTTTCTGTACCTCTCTTCGTTTTAACTTTCTGAGCGTGTTTTTAATCCAAACATATCCTATCTATATGTTTTTGGAATCAGGAACCGACAAGGAATAAGATGAAATTGTTTTTAAATCGATTTCGGAAATTTGATTTTGATCATAATTTTTATATTTTTTAATTTTCAGAGCTTGTTTTTAATCCAAATATAACATATTTATATGTTTTTGGAATCAGGAAAAGATGTAGAATAAGCTGAACGTAAATTTGGATCGTTTTATATAAAAAAAATTATTACAATTTTCAGATTTTTAATGACCAAAGTCATTAATTAATTTTTAAGCCACCAAGCTGAAATGCAATACCGAAGTCCGGCCTTCGTCGAAGATTGCTTTACAAAAATTTCAATCAATTTGATTGAAAAATGAGGGTGTGACAGTGCCGCCTCAACTTTTACAAAAAGCCGGATATGACGTCATCAAAAGTATTATCGAAAAAAATAAAAAAACATCCGGGGATATCATTCCCAGGAACTCTTATGTCAAATTTCATAAAGATCGGTTCAGTAGTTTGGTCTGAATCGCTCTACACACACACACACGCACAGACACACAGACACACAGACACACAGACACACAGACACACACACAGACACACAGACACACAGACACACACACACACACACACATACACCACGACCCTCGTCTCGATTCCCCCCTCTATGTTAAAACATTTAGTCAAAACTTGACTAAATGTAAAAAGGCGATTCGTTTTGGTAATTACTTTGGCTTGCTGCTTTAACTTTTATTTTTAGCATTGATAACGCGCGTAACGTTTTCTGGTTTCAGTGGAACATTCTGAAGCTATCATATTTATGGATATTGCAGTTTGGACACACTTTCAACTTTGCTTCTTGTTGTTGTTGTTGTTGTTGTTGCGATTGTTGTCGTTTTTGTTGCTCATGCTTCTACTGCTGCTGTTGTTGATGTCGTTTTTGTTGCTCATGCTTCTACTGCTGCTGTTGTTGATGTCGTTTTTGTTGCTCATGTTTCTACTGCTGCTGTTGTTGATGTCGTTTTTGTTGCTCATGCTTCTACTGCTGCTGTTGTTGATGTCGTTTTTGTTGCTCATGTTTCTGCTGCTGCTGTTGTTGATGTCGTTTTTGTTGCTCATGTTTCTGCTGCTGCTGTTGTTGATGTCGTTTTTGTTGCTCATGTTTCTACTGCTGCTGTTGTTGATGTCGTTTTTGTTGCTCATGCTTCTACTGCTGCTGTTGTTGATGTCGTTTTTGTTGCTCATGCTTCTACTGCTGCTGTTGTTGATGTCGTTTTTGTTGGTCATGTTTCTGCTGCTGCTGTTGTTGATGTCGTTTTTGTTGCTCATGCTTCTACTGCTGCTGTTGTTGATGTCGTTTTTGTTGCTCATGCTTCTACTGCTGCTGTTGTTGATGTCGTTTTTGTTGCTCATGCTTCTACTGCTGCTGTTGTTGATGTCGTTTTTGTTGCTCATGCTTCTACTGCTGCTGTTGTTGATGTCGTTTTTGTTGCTCATGCTTCTACTGCTGCTGTTGTTGATGTCGTTTTTGTTGCTCATGCTTCTACTGCTGCTGTTGTTGATGTCGTTTTTGTTGCTCATGCTTCTGCTGCTGCTGTTGTTGGTGTTGTAGTTGTTATTGTTGTCACTTTCTAAACTCACACAAGGCTTTAATGATTCCTCAGTTAAATGTAAGAGTGGTAAGGTAAATATCGAGATAATGCGATGAACATAACGAGAGCAAGACACAGGTCAGTTAACCAGAACAATAAGTACGTTAGCCTGAAAATCATTTCTGAAAGTTTCATATAGACTTTGACGATGTATGAAGTTTCACAGCGTGTCTTAAAGATGCTACCGGCCTTTCCGTGTGAGATATTTGAACATATATCGCAGATCTGACCGTGCCTTCTCATCACACAAGAGCATCCTTCTACAAGTACATCATTCTAAAAACAATGACAGCCGGGCTACTAT
Source organism: Littorina saxatilis (assembly GCF_037325665.1). Lineage (NCBI taxonomy): Eukaryota > Metazoa > Mollusca > Gastropoda > Littorinimorpha > Littorinidae > Littorina > Littorina saxatilis. The sequence goes on along the minus strand of NC_090248.1, from coordinate 21,973,263 downwards.
GCAGAGTGGGACTATTTTAAAGAATTTATTTCGCAGATTAACATCAGTTAAAGCCATATGTACTCGATGACTATACACGCTAATTGCTTTACCAACAGCTGGAGACATGCTAAATTAAGTTCCCTGCAAAATATTGTGGTCTAGGACCCCTTCAATGTTGAGATATGTTAATTTTCATTTTGATCTGGATCGTCCTATTTATAGATTTGCCAACAGAGGTAGCGTTGACGCAAGGGAAATAACTCCGCGTCTTTGTTTACATCCAAAGTTTTTGAGACTCTAAAACAAGCTGTAATGCATGTATATGGTCCGCGCATGGCGACATATCGTCATTACATGGTCTTATGGTGCGTTTGACATCGATTATGGGCAAACTACACTTTGTAAACACGGGAGCGCGTACATATGCCTTAAAGTTACGGAATTATTCTTGCAAATTCCGACTCTGTACATGGTCATGGACACAAACACGGTCTACACGAACACATGCAGACATACCCACCAACAGATATCGAAAATGAAACTTCATACTTCATTTAGGAAAATGATTCATATATACTTAATCAACTTACAACCAACATTAAGAAAGTGTATGCACTGGCTAACCCTCATACAAGAACGTGTGAAAACTTCTCCCAAGTGTAGGTGTTGTGGAAAAATGCACGATGATTTTTATCTCACTCGTCTTGCAATCACGTGTAAGATATAATATTATACGCTATATTATCCTCCAGCAGTGTTCCACTCCCTCAGCTTACGTGTGTCAGTTTCTTGCCGCGGATTAATGTTCATGCCTCATCATAACGAGCAATAAAATACGGCTTGACACATTCCTCTTTCAGGCGTTGTTTTGACACACTATATAGGGACGCTGCGGTGATGATGCTGCAACGTTAATCCAATAACTGCACCCAAAAATTATCATGACAATTTATTTTATATTTCGATTTTCCAGAATAAAACAAAGGCCAACTTTCTGATTTTGATTTTGAGAACCATGTTTTTTGGGATGAGAAAATCTCTGAACATTAAGGCAGAAAAACCACAACATCACTATGTCCAGACAGTGTAACAACCCCCCTACCCCTCAGTCAATCGTCTGTAGAAACAAAACCTGAGCAGTAGGCCTACGTTTATGGCCTAGCAATTATGAAACCTTGGAGCCCATCGATAGCGACTATCGCCTAAGCCGCCACCGATGGATGCGGGCATTATAATACGTAGTATATGGCAGCATCTTATGCACTTTAACGTTTTTGGTAGTGCATAAAAAAGTTTAAAAAAAAGAGAAAAAAAAGAAGAGTGTTTTAATGTCAGGAACAATAACAAAGGTTGTTGAGTTACAAGCCAGAAAAACACCACGCACCAACAACAACAACAACGACAAATCTATCTTTCTGTCTTTGGAAATTTGAAGCTTGTAAATACACTGGGGTCTGAATTACCGTGCAGGTTTGGAGGAATTCAGCTCAGACGGTACGGTTTATATATATATTTTTTTTATAGACAACTGCAACTGCGCCGGAGATACTGTGTTGAAAGCTAAATTACCAGTTCAACTTGACTTTTATAATTTTGCAAAACCATTTGGAATGTGAATTGACCTGATCATATAGAGTCCAAAAATGTTAAAATGTGGAAAAAAAGAACTCTTTCATCGCTAAAGGTCATCAGCACGATACTCGAAAGCGTATATTGTGAAACTCATGTCACTTTTCCCAAACGCTGTCACGTATATATGTATATCACCAAACTTCCCATGCAACTCACTCACTGCTCCCTTAATTCCCCCCCCCCCCAAAAAAAAAAAACAAAAAACAAAAAACCCACACACAAAAACCACAAAAAACAAAAAACCTGCTTTAGGCAAATGCACCGAAAACTATCGATGATTTGAGCTTTAATGAGCTGACCCGGATTTGGGCAGTTCATCTTTAACATTTTGCAAAACCATTTGGTATGAGAATTGACCTGATTATATAGAGTCCAAACATATCAAAATGTGACAAAACAATAAATCTTCCACTGTGAAAGGTTTTTAGCACGATACTCGAAAGTGTTATGTGCGACTCTATATGTCACTTTTTCCAAACGCAGTCACGTGTATATATAATATCACCACACTGCACCTGCAACTCACTCACTTCTCGATTTATTTCACACCCCCAAAAAAACTGCTTGAGGCAAATGCACCGAAAACTCACCATGATTTGAGCTTTATTCAGCTGACCAGGATTTTGCCAGTTCAGCGTTAAAATGTTGCAAAACCCTTTGTTATGTGAATTGACCTGATCATGTCGAGTCCTAAAATCTCGAAATGTGAGAAAAAACTTCAATAAATCTTCCACTGCCGAAGGTTTTCAGCACGATACTTGCAAGTGTGTTGTGCCCCTCTTGTCACTTTTCCCAAACGCTGTCACGTACATCACCAAACTGCACCTGCAACTCACTTCTAGCTTAACTTCACACCTCTCAAACCTGCTTCAGGCAAATGCACCGAAAACTCTCCATAATTTGAGCTTTAATGGGCTGACCCGGATTTGCATTAAACAAGTATCTTTGGTCTTATATAACATTTCCACGTGATCAGCAGAATAACCAGCGGCACAAGATGCGTTTGGACACGTAGAGGACAATAATTATGTCCACATACGGATTGGGTGGCCGAGTGGTAACGCACTTGCGCTCGGAAGCGAGAGGTTGCGAGTTTGACCCTGGGTCAGGGCGTTAGCAATTTTCTCCCCCCTTTCCTAACCTAGGTGGTGGGTTCAAGTGCTAGTCTTTCGGATGAGACGAAAAACCGAGGTCCCTTCGTGTACACTACATTGGGGTGTGCACGTTAAAGATCCCACGATTGACAAAAGGGTCTTTCCTGGCAAAATTGTATAGGCATAGATAAAAATGTCCACCAAAATACCCGTGTGACTTGGAATAATAGGCCGTAAAAAGTAGGATGTGCGCCGAAATGGCTGCGATCTGCTGGCCGATGTGAATGCGTGATGTATTGTGTAAAAATAATTCCATCTCACACGGCATAAATAAATCCCTGCGCCTTGAATATAAATTGCATAAAATTTTTTAAAATAAATAACTAAATCCCTGCGCTTAGAACTGTACCCACGGAATACGCGCGATATAAGCCTCATATTGATTGATTGATTGATACATTTCTGAGGGGTGTGCAGGTGACAGTGAAAGTGAAAGTCAGAGTGAAAGTGAATATTGCACCTAATTTGTGGTCAGGTGATGATGATACACTAGAATTAGCACCTTATAACCTACACTATGTAAATCATGTTTGAACACTTCCCTGACTACATCAGTTGATGAAACCTATATACACCCCCATATACATATGCAGAGGTGTAACAATCCGGCAAAATGTGAAAGTACTTAGTCATCGTGATATATATACATTGCAGTGCGTGGTACCTGTCCTGGGAGGACATTCTTGCGTGGGACCCGTTGAAAGTGTCCCTACATTGGAGGTGGCCTGTCATGACAGGTATATTTTTGCCAAGATAATACACAAAGGGACTCCAGAAGGTGTCCTTTCATGGCAGGTGTCCACTCCCTGCCCTGTCCAAGCTTTGACGAAGTTCTTGTAGTTGACTACAGTACAGGGGAACCCCCTTTTAAGACCTCCAAAAATCGTAGAAAACAGGTCTTAACAAGTCGCGTAAGGCGAAATTACTACATTTAGTCAAGCTGTGGAACTCACAGAATGAAACTGAACGCACTGCATTTTTTCACAATGACCGTAGTCCGCCGCTCGTGCAAAACGCAGTGAAACTGACGAGACAGTTTAGCGCGGAAGTGGTTTCGCTGTGCGGCATAGCACGCTTTTCTGTACCTCTCTTCGTTTTAACTTTCTGAGCGTGTTTTTAATCCAAACATATCCTATCTATATGTTTTTGGAATCAGGAACCGACAAGGAATAAGATGAAATTGTTTTTAAATCGATTTCGGAAATTTGATTTTAATCATAATTTTTATATTTTTAATTTTGAGAGCTTGTTTTTAATCCGAATATAAAATATTTATATGTTTTTGGAATCAGAAAATAATGAAGAATAAAATGAACGTAAATTTGGATCGTTTTATATAAAAAAAATTTAATTACAATTTTCTGATTTTTAATGACCAAAGTAATTTTTAAGCCACCAAGCTGAAATGCAATACCGAAGTCCGGCCTTTATGAAGATTGCTTGGCCAAAATGTCAATCAATTTGATTGAAAAATAAGGGCGTGACAGTGCCGCCTCAACTTTTACAAAAAGCCGGATATGACGTCATCAAAGACATTTATCGAAAAAATAAAAAAAATTCCGGGGATATCATAGCCAGGAACTCTCATGTCAAATTTCATAAAGATCGGTCCAGTAGTTCACTCTGAATCGCTCTACACACACACACGCACACACACACAGACACACATACACCACGACCCTCGTCTCGATTCCCCCTCCAGGTTAAAACATTTAGTCAAAACTTGACTAAATGTAAAAAGGAGGGAGTCTTAAATTGGGGGGTCTTAAAAGGGGGGTTCCACTGTATTCACGTACCTACCTGCGAGAGAATAGAACAGTTTGGCAAATACTCTTCTTCTTCTTCTTCTTCTTTGTTCGTGTGTTAAAAACTTCCACGATCGTTTACGTGTATGACCGTTTTTACTCCGCCATTCAGGTAGCCATATGCCGCTTTTAGGGGAAGAGTGGTGGGTATTTTTGTGTTTCTATAACCCACCGAATTCTGACATGGATTGCAAGATCTTTTCCGTGCGCACTTTGTCTGGTGCTTGTGTATACACACGAAAGGGGACAAGGCACCAGCAGGGCTGCACACAAGCGGACCTGGAAGATCGGAAAAATCACAAAATTAAACCCATGGGCCCGGTCGCAAATACGAAAATGCTGCAACATCAGTGGTGGAAAACTACACGAATTAGTGTTCATGTGTAACACCACAGTTCTTCATTCTACAGTTCTTACAGTCCTATGCTTGCACTAATAACCAACTCATGTACTTGCGACCTTCATTACTCAGAAGTACTGATGTACTTACCGTCCAGGTTGAATAATACTTAAGATAGTGCCCTTATAACAATGTTCATTCACGTGATCAGCAGTAAAGTTCTCTCCTCTCTCTCTCTCTCTCTCTCACAACAACACACACACAACCAAACACACATACACACACAAACACTCACTAGCACACAAACACACACACACACGCACGCACGCACGCAACCACACACACACATGCACACACACACACGCGCGCGCACGAGCCGAATTAACATTCTCATTGTCATTAATTATTACAGCCTGTGTCCCGCCCCTTCTTTATTGATTTTTCATCAGTACTTCCTCTCCCATAAAATTATATTGACGTTAGACATTTATTAATAACACAAATTTACTACCAAGCAGCCCAAGTCTTGAAAAGGTCTTTCAACTTTAATCCATTCAAAACTCCGCACAAAAAACCCTCATTCAATCCTTTATTTAGATCCCCCAACATACGTATAATATACAGTATACGTAGGCTGTATACGTACATTATGCTAAAATATGCAGTCGATTATTTTATAGACCAGTAGCACACGTTTCCAGTGCAATATTTTTTTCCTATCTTTTTTTGTCCTTCTATTTTATTATTCTCCTATGATCTACGCAAGTATGTACATGACACGCAGAGGCAGAGGGCAATGCTCTAGATTTGTCCCCGAATCATGTAGTTCCTTGCTTATGTATGAAGCGTATATACCTACGTCACACGCTACACGCACTGTAAGAGTAAACCCGTGACCCTTGACGCTTTCCACTCCAACGCTATCTGTGAGCCGTGAACGTCGCAATGCGCCCAGCAAGTCACCCTTTGTCCTCAATTTATAACAGCGCCCTGCGCAGTGTAGATATATCAAGATAGATTATATCAAGATAAACCTACTACGTCAGTACGAAGAGAGAGAGAGAGAGAGAGAGAGAGAGAGAGAGAGAGAGAGAGAGAGAGAGAGAGAGAGAGAGAGAGAGAGAGAGAGAGAGAGTTTATTTTATGATGGTTGTGGCATGACTGAGCATACAAACGAGCTTTTTTTCAACTAGCCCTCGCCCGGAGAGGGACTACTCTTCTAACATACAGAGAGAGAGACGGAGAGAAAGAGAGAAAGAGAGAGAGAGAGAGAGAGAGAGAGAGAGAGAGAGAGAGAGAGATGCAAGCATATTATAGTAGGTAGATCAGTGTAGATATCTACTTGAGAGAGAGAGAGAGAGAGAGAGAGAGAGAGAGAGAGAGAGAGAGAGAGAGAGAGAGAGAGTATCCCCCTCCCCTCCTTCTCAGTCTCTCAAACACCCACCCTTCTCTCCTCTGTCCCTCTATCTGTCCATTCATGACACCCGCTAACGAGGTATGATCACACGCTCTGCGCATGACTCCTCTCCTCTAGCGGCAAAGGTCAAGGGCGTGGTGACACATAAATTATACAGTTCGACTCGGTCATGTCGCAAGATTGTACGGTGGTTGCTGTCCTATACCACGAGATCGAAGCCCCCAAACGCCCCAAGGTGTCATTTTGTCATCGGATTACCAAAAAAAGTAATCTGCACCCATCTTGAACTTCATGTTCGGGATTATTTTAAGAGGTTTGTTACCTGTATCTTCAGTTTCTGTTCCGTTTGCCCGTTTGGTTACACGAATGTCGCACACGCCCGTGTGAAAAGATGTTTTGCGCTCTCAAGGCGTTAAGGATATGAGGGGCATGGGATACAATATTTTACGCCCTCTGGAGGTGTATATTGACTCAAGGCCAGGGTAGGCCTATACATACGGATGTCAAAGACGCCATTGCTGAAAGTCATTGACGAAGGTCGACAAGAGACACCCACTCAGTCCTTGCGCCCCCCGTCCACTATCAACCACCCTTTCATTCACAAACTGCGGGGGCGGGGACGTAGCTCAGTTGGTAGTGCGCTGGCTTTGTAGCCAGTTGGTCGCTATCAGCGTGGGTTCGATCCCCACGTTCGGCGAGAGATTTATTTCTCGGAGTCAACTTTGTGCAGACTCTCTTCGGTGTCCGAACACCCCCGTGTGCACACATGCGCACGAAAAAGATCCCACGTTCACAGCGAAAGTCTCAGGGCTTGGAAAACACGAAGACACGCATGCATTATCTCTCGTCTCCAATTATCATGATCGTATTTCGATACTTTGACGAGACAAACCCAATGCTGGTGTGTCGAAGAAGACAGCCACAGCGGGCTTGTTCGAATCAAAGTATCATACCATATCTTCAACGTATTACCAATACCTGTCCCAATATAGACCTGGCACAACCGTGTTACAAAGATGAAGTCCTCCCCGAAATCGTATCCACACTGACACAGACCGATGGTAAATGGGTGATGCTAAATACGATACATTAACTAACAGGCAAAGAACTGTCCATCAAAAGAAACCTACACCATTGTGGTTCCTACATCGCATCGTCCATTTGGTTTTCTGAGCTGATTTAGTATTGTATACAATTTGTTTGAGAAGACTTGTTTTAACCAGCCCTAAACGCATGCACATACCCTTCATTCAAACAAAAACGAAAAAATAATACAGGAACGTGCTCTTTCTGATATCATTCGGAAGGAAGTTGCTGAAATATGCTTTTAGCATCTCAAATCCGAGATCGATACTGTTTTCTTTGAAATCCTTTTTGGGTTTCCATATTTTCATTTTGTTGGTTTAAATGATCAATTGGTACAGTAAATGATAAACATATTTAGAATCAACAACAACCCACAAGATTATATATAATGGGGATCGTAAACGATGATATCTTTGGCCCAGACTTGAACACATATATGCTTTTTAAACCAATGAAATAAGTATACATAAACAAAATATGATTTTATTTAAATATAGATATTATACATTTGTTTACTTGTTTTCTGTTGGATTATGCTTGTTTGCTTACGTTTTTTGGTTTTTGTTGTTGTTCAGTCAACGAAAGCTTAAACCATATGTTTCCAGACTGATACAACGTCATAGAGTTTGCCCCCCGTGTTGTGTGTGTGTTGTGTAATGTTTATAATGCAAATGAGATGCAAATAATCTGCGCAACGCGCGTGAGTACCAACTCTGTATGAAACAAAAGCGTTATACACATTTAGTAAACCGGGCCAAATTGTATGCATAATTCATAGCATACACAGCTGGTGGTGAATGCATAATTATTGATTACTTAGCCATGCTAAGTGCAGAAATGGGGGTTCGGGTCGGAAAGGGGTGGGGGGTGGGGGGGTGGGGGTGGGGGTGACGGCATCTGTTGAAGGGAGGAAAGACTTGGGGTGAAGAGGTTGAGTGGGATGGGTGGGGGTGAAGTGGAGAAAGAGAAAGAGTATAACAGTTTGTCAACGGATGTGGATATATTTTGTTTAAATAAAAAAAAAGAAGAAATAATGGGCAAACAAAACGAGAACAGAAATATCCTCAATTTTAACATTTATCAAACGGCAAATTACAACTGACAGAATGTTTTGCGTACACTGATACGCAAAGAAGAAGAAGAAGAAGAAGAAGAAGAAGAAGAAGAAGAAGAAGAAGGAGGAGGAGGAGGGGGAGGAGGAGGAGGAGGAGGAGGCTAACGAAGACGCTAATACAAGAAGTATCGTTCCTGCCGTGAATGTCAAAATGGCAACCTTTTCCACAGCACTTTTCCACACTTTACCAGTGCTAGGTAGAAGAAACAAACACCCCACTCGAAACGAAAAACGAACGCGAAGGGGGACCTTCATCATGGCCTGAAATTGCTCAATTTGCTCCGCCATGCATTTTTGGACAAGGGCAAGGTCACACAACAAGCAACATTCAGACGAACATACTCATCCCAGACGGCGTTTCACTGAATGTCAGCCGTCCTCGTAAAACGTCAAAATCTCCCAAACTAAGGCACACTCTTGGCATAATGTTCATTGATGCTAAACTTAGAATACGACAGTCGCTGAAAAGATTTAGTGAGAGGATTTTGATACTAACGTGTCAAAGGCGAATGTTTTCTGTCAAATATAGGCTTAACTCTTAGTATTTCACTCACGTCGAAATTGTCTGTCACAATTGAGAACTGTAAGCTCTCTTTCTGCGTTTTAACTAAAAGTCTGGGTTAATTTTACAGTTGATTGACGTTATCGGTTTGAAGGCGACTTAAAGTCACTCGAAATATACTTTGTGATAGGCCCTACTATAAATCTTTTTCATCTCTTTCTCAGCTTTTTTCAGGGTTTGATTTCACCGTCTGACAATCAAATGCGATTTGGTATGTCGGATGGCCAAGGACGTAAGGAGTATCTGAAGACGGTTTTTATGTGTGTGTGTGTGTGTGTATGTGTGTGTGTGTGTGTGTATGTGTGTGTGTGCGTGCGTATATATACATGTGTGTGTGTGTGTGTGTGTGTGTGTGTGTGTGTGTGTGTGTGTGTGTGTGTGTGTGTGTGAGAGAGAGAGAGAGAGAGAGAGAGAGAGAGAGAGAGACAGACAGACAGACAGACAGACAGACAGACAGAGACAGAGAGACAGAGAGCAAGCGCGCGTATGTATACGTGTCTCAGTTTGAATACGGACACATGTACTATTGTCGATGTTTATGCCCAGTTTTAAACTTTGTATATATATGTGTGTTTGCGTGTACGCTGCTTGTGCGTGCGTGATGTCCTAAATATCCCAGTGTTTTTGTATTGCGACATGCTTGCGCACGTGCTTGCATGGGTGATTGCACAATACCGCAGAATCATAACACTCTATAGGGGAGGGGATATGGGCGTATAGTGGGATAAGGGATTATAGCGAAGATGAGCTATATATCTCACAAAACTATATCAAACTCTTAGGCAAGAGCTAGAGCTCATACTTTAACTACCCCGCCCCACCCCACCCCCTATATCGTTGTTTTTGAATTGCACATACTGCTGTTCCTGTCACTCACATTTCGCGCACGCGCGGGCGTACCACATTCTGTGGGGCGTACTGCGTTTATATGTATATTTACACCCCCGGTATAGGGGGTGTGTATAGGATTCGGTCGATGTGTTTGTTTGTTTGTGTGAGTGTTTGTGTTCGCATATAGATCTCAAGAATGAACGGACCGATCGTCACCAAACTTGGTGAACAGGTTCTATACATTCCTGAGACGGTCCTTACAAAATTTGGGACCAGTCAAACACACGGTTAGGGAGTTATTGGTGGATTAAGATTCTACAAGGACTTATAGAGGGACATATTAATGGTCAAAGGGAAATAACCTTCTCAGTTGGTGGCAGTGAGAATGGTAAGGACGGGGGTGTTTTTCCTACCTCGGAGGAATTTCTTGTTGTATACAGGAATGACATTTTGATGGGGAACGATTATTAGTATTTGTCTGCATTCCTGAATAACAAGCACCTTGTAATAGGGACTGGGTAAAGAGAAGTAAAGTACAAAGCATTTACAGTGCCATTCGTTGTGTAGTCGTCGGTAATTGGTCTTGGTGTGCTTGTAGGAGGGGGAGGTCCTATATTTTGAACCCCTAGCACTTTCTATTTTTCCACGAAAAATCGTGGATTGTTTTTCTCTCATCCGACATTTCGCAACACCGTTACAAAATTGTTTATTCATTCTTTTGACAAAGCTGATTACATTCGCTAAATCTCTGCAAAAGTCATTAGGCCAAAAAAAAAAAAAGTCTGTTTACGGTATCCCGAGCGACCCTATTTTTTTGCGCGACCCTAGACTTTTTTTTGGCATTTGGGGGAAAAAAAAAAAAGTCTGTGTTTTTTGGCAAAATAACTGAAACATATGTTGTTTTTTTAGAAAAAAACATAAAAAAAATCCCGACCTACCGACCCTATTTCTTTTGTGCTTATGTTACCGTAAACAAACTATTTATTTTTTTGCCTTAACAAAAACATGACGTTCGTACGAACAATTTCGAACGACTATTCGCCGTTGTTTTATGTAGGCATACAACCAAACAAGCTCAAATAAAAAACGGAAAAGAGAAGTTACACACAACTGTCATTCATGCAAAGAAATCGCTCACAAACTACGTCCGATGGAAAGAACTAAAATCAACAAACATAACAAGAATAACAAGAACAACAAAAACAAGCACCCAACTGCTACTGGAGAAAAGAGTGAATAGAGGGGTTGGGGGAAAGCCGCACGGAATAAATGGAAGCAAACCCAACAATAGAACGCACAGAAGCGTCTGCGGAATGGGGGAAAAAAAAAAAAAAAAAAAAAAAAAAACCATGAACAGCGAGATTGTTGGCAAATTGAGAAATTTCACCTCAATAACCAGTGTATGTCATGGCTAAACGTCAGTTGTGTGTAGGGGAAGGGCTCCTAATATGGACCACGTTTTGTTTCATGCTGATAACTAGCTTGTTTTCTTGCGAAGAAGTTTCATTTTGTGTTCGGCAGTCCTTCTCTCTTAGGTTAACCGTTGGGCCTAATTAGAGTGAATTAGCTTTGATAAACATTCAGCAAAAATTAAATACAGACAAAATCACAAAGGGTCCATATTAGGAGCCTGGGTGCCCAATATGGACCAGTGATGAGGCTTTCACTAATCACTGTAAAAAGACCTCTATACTTCAAAATAACATGATACAAATTAGTGTGCAAGTCAGACTAAATATAATATGCTTTAGATTCATCTTTTTTGGGTTGTTGAGAGCATAATTTGAAGCACAGCAGGAAACTAAAGAAGTTTATCTAAAACAGAGTGGAAATAAGTGAAATTATCAACTTCCACGAAAAGAAGACTATTTGATATATTGTTTTGAAATCTCAAGGGCTAGTTATAAGTTATTTTCACCAAGCTTCGTAATGAATTAATGAAAATAGCCTTTAGCTTTTATTTTCTTCGATTTGTTGAAGGTGGTCCATATTAGGGGACACACACATACTTTGATATTTTGCTATTATTTTTTGTTTGCAGTAGAAACTCGGGGCCAACACTGCTAAAATGTAACAAATACGGTCTTAGCGGTCATATATAGCGATTTGTGTGTGATATCAGCTTTGGCTGTGGACAGAAACGAATCCGTTTTAGGCGGCAAATTTAGAGTGAACGCTGCTAAAAGTGAAAAAAAGAGAAAAAGCCTAACGGTTTTTAGGTTTGTGTTTCTGCAACTGTTTTGACATGTGCAAGTTTTTTTGAGCGCTCTAGCGCCGTTAGTTTGTCAGAACCTTAGGTGGTCCATATTAGGAGCCGGTCCATATTAGGAGCCCTTCCCCTACCATTCGTCTAAAATGAAGAGAATCACTGTGCATTGCTTGCTAGAGTGGTTATATAGGGTTAAAGGAAGGACTGGAGTGTTTCATTCTTTCTTTATTTGGTGTTTAACGTCGTGTGTTTCATTCACAACCCTTTGAAGGTTATATTCTTGTAATGTGAGCAATTATTGTGTGCCAAAATAAAAATAAAAAGAAGTAAAAAAATGAACGAAAGAAAGAAACACAGAAACGAAGAAAAAACAAGCTAAGAAGCAGAAATGAGGAGAAGGAAAGAAAAATTGAAGAAAAGAAAAAGAGATGGAGTTTTACTTCCACGGAGGACATTACTCAGACTCGAGGGTAATAATAATGGTAACAAATAACAATAGTAATGATGATAAAACGATAGAATGGCAACGACCTTTGCTTTGAATGGTAACAGAGTTCAGAATTAAGGCACAGCCCCTTGCTGAAGGTAGAGCTATATGTCGTCATTTTGTTCCACTTTCCTGATTTGCTGTAGTTGCGGTGGTGGTAGTGGTGGTTGTTGCGTTGGGGCAGAAGCAGCAAGAAGGAGGCTTTTGGCAGCCTCGCCTTCTGTTCTGAAACAAAACTTATAATGTAATTAACATACTCTAAGTGCATATCTTTAGAAAAAGAGTTGTGTGCCTCGGAACTAAACCCCTAAGCATACATACAGCGAAAGTTGCATGCAATGCTAAGCAAATAAAACAACAACGACGATAACACAGACAGACAGACAGACAGACAGACAGACAGACAGACAGACAGACAGACAGACAGACAGACAGACAGACAGACAGACAGACAGATAGATAGACAGACAGACAGACAGACAGACAGACAGACAGACAGACAGACAGACAGACAGACAGACAAAGAGACAGATACACGGACAGTGACACATACACGGACAGAGACACACACAGACACAGACACACAGTTAGACAGACAAGCATTCACACGCAGACAAACACACACAGACACAGACACACAGACACACACACACCACACTCGCATACACACACAAACAGACAGACAGACTGACAGACAGACAGACACACACACACACACACACGCAAACACACACACACACACTGACAGACAGACACAGACACACAGACACAGACACAGACAGACAGACAGACACACACACACACACTCACACACTTCAACACACAAACCCCCTCCCCTCCCGCCTTGGTTCTTGTTCAAGGTTTATTCATTTAACGTGGCCAACTTGGGACAAAGGGGTGAAAAGTATATGTCACACGCTTTCCTTCTTTGCCACTACTAAAGCAAACGTGTGCAAGATTGTATGTTACACGCTTTAGGAGCATGGCAAGAACGGATTCAAACTCAAAATCGTCCCATTTTTGCAAAAGCACAGGTCATCAGGTGGCAAGACCCAGTCTTCAAGGAGACTCTGATTCATTCCTGACTTTGAACATGCAGTGTACAAAAACTTTGCTGATCATGTGTACATTTTTCATTTCAAGATCCTATGTGAGCTGAGCGTGCATAGAACAGAAACTTTGTAGGTGTGTGCATCTTCCCCATATTCCGATGAGTGCTGAGAAACTTTGCGGTACACATCACGCTTTGACCTTGTGTCAACTGTTCCACCGCGCCTTTGCTTAAACTTGCGGATAATGCAATTATCTTCATTCGCCAGTATTTGATGGTAGGTTCTATTAATATTCCCTTGAAAGTCAATCATATAGTTTAAAGAGTTTTAAGTGTGTTTTGTACAGTTTGCAGCATGATATCAGGGATGTTCCTACAAATTCATACATGTATACAGGACAAATGTCCTCTAGCTCTTCAACATCAATATGACATTTGAACGCTTTTAGAAACGTCAATGGACATCATAATTTTGTGCAAAACACATTCCATAGAATGGCTTCAAAATCATACGCTCAAGGAAAAGCTTAATATTTTCACACACTCCCACACACACACAGATATATACAAAGAATATTTGTGCTTAGATTGTTTTATAATCTAGTTTGAAACATGTTCAGCTTTATTTGATCTTTGGCAGGCTCTAGTTTTTTTTGTGTGTGGCATATTTCAGTGAGCTTCGTCAAAATGTAATACGTAAGAGCGCTGAAGTTTTGTATAGAAAGGAAAAGTTAACGAATATTGCGCTGTTTGAAGGAATGGAGTTCTTTTTGCCAAAAGATTTCCAGTGATTAACTAAGTTGTGAAGGGCAGTTGACCGTTCTACCTGGGGAGGGGTTGCATTATGTTGGTGGTATATATACATATATATATCATCCAATTTCAGTAAAACTTCGGTCATAAATTAAATCATACATTCAATGTTAAGGAACAATAAACATAGTGTGCAGAAATTGTTTTTTTGATGTATGGCACACACCTCCACAGTGTGGTTGTTTTTTTGCAACATGTCAACACTGTATTTATAATACTTCAAAAAACATCACAGGAAAACGCAAACTTTTTGTACGCGTCAAAATGAGAATGTAAAAATTGACACATCAACTGTGTAGAAATACGATATTGGCACTAATTACGACAACAAATTCAAAATGTTTGACAATATTGAGGCATTTCTGTATTAAAATAACACATTATGGAATGGAAAATAGAGTTTTTGTCAAAATCCCAGGTAGTACTGCCACCTTAAAGTTGATTAAAAAAAATAAAAAAAATAAAAAATTTTACATATTTTTAAAAAAATTTTTTAATCCCAGCGAAGCTGGAGGTATCCC
>NC_090248.1:21930390-21958059 GCF_037325665.1 Littorina saxatilis | reverse complement strand
GTGTGTGTGTGTGTGTCTGGCTGTCTGTCTGTCTGTCTGTCGGTCTGTCTCTGCCCTTCTCATTCTCCGCCTGTATGTTTCACTTATGTTGGTACGTGCGTGCGCATGTGTACCTCTGCGAGTGAGTGCGCGGGTGCGTGCGTGATAATATGCATACGCACGTCTGTTTGTCAGTCAGTCTGTCTGTCTGTCTGTTTATATGTGCGTCCATGTCCTTGTCCTCGTTTCTATGCCTCCGTGTACCAAGTTTTAAAGAAAAATCGGTGAGGAGGCCTGTCGAGCAAGTTCACTGCCACAAATATATATATATACAGAAGCAAACATTGGAGCTGTGCAAAAATTCGAAGTAGGAGGGGTAGCCCATGAGTTCTCACACTTCACAGTCGCAAACTTCAATGGGAAATAATGTTGACATACACGGCAACGAATGAAGCCCTAGTACAAAAGAAGAAAGGCGAAACATACGCCACAGTAGGTAAGGCTTCGCCTTTTTTCCCACAGGATGTTTGCCCCGACCAACTTTTTTCTATGCGTGCGTGTGTGCGTCTCAATGAATTTTGTTTCTGCTTTTTTTATATGAATACCAACGCCCCCAGTCTTTTTATTCTTTTTGGACAGTCTGGGGCGGATCAGATTCTGAGGGTGGATGGCAAAAGAAGAGCGCTCTTGTAGTAGCGTGGAAGTAGAATATTGAGCTATTCTTAGCGAGCGAGCGTTTTGCAAGAATGCAAAATGACTTGTATGTTTTCGTTGACATTCTCTCACAAGACGTACTCGCCGTCACGAAGAGAAAGGATGAATGGTGTTTGTGAAAATCTATGAGACTATGACGTCAAAAGTGCACTGAAAACGCATGTAAAATAGAACACTATTTCACAGACGTCATAATCAGTTGTGATGACTGGGAAGCCTATACAAAAGTGGGCGAAGTGCAAGACTGCACGGTTTTGGACTGAGTAAATATTATGGCACGAAACAAACTCTGTAGAGAATACATAGTCACCTCTGCCTATACATTGCCGTTTTCACTGAATGAACTGGACGAATTGCTACATGAAAAGAAAGTGCCGTTAAAAAAAACATGAACAAATAAGTAAATAAATAAATAAATAAAAAGGTTGCTTATAAGAGATATGAGTCACTTCAAAAACTCATTTCAGTAGTAATAATACTGTTCAAATCCATATGATTTGTAATGCTTACATAATACCAGAAACATCACGCAGATTAAATGCAAGCTAAACAGTGTTACTATTTTCTAACCCAGACTACAGACAGGAAAAGTCCATAATGATATAAGTCAGGGCTTGTTGTAAACAAACTGTACAATTATGTAGGTAAGGCAACACCAAGAACCTCCCTGCTCAACCAGTTACACCAAATCATCTTTAAAGTTTGATGTTAATAATATTTTGGGCAATGTCGACTTCGCAAAATCTATACTTCACAACGCTTAAAGGCATATGTACGCGCTCCCGTGTTTACAAAGTGTAGTTTGCCCATAATCGATGTCAAACGCACCATAAGACCATGTAATGACGATATGTCGCCATGCGCGGACCATATATACATGCATTACAGCTTGTTTTAGAGTCTCAAAAACTTTGGATGTAAACAAAGACGCGGAGTTATTTCCCTTGCGTCAACGCTACCTCTGTTGGCAAATCTATAAATAGGACGATCCAGATCAAAACGAAAATTAACATATGTCAACATTGAAGGGGTCCTAGACCACAATATTTTGCAGGGAACTTAATTTAGCATGTCTCCAGCTGTTGGTAAAGCAATTAGCGTGTATAGTCATCGAGTACATATGCCTTTAAGCACTGAAATTTCGGTAAAAAAAAAATCGTAAAGTCTTCCCGAAGTTAACTTCGAGCAAAAAGCACAAGCCACTGTTCACTACCGCTGGAATTAACCACAGAACCACATTACTACGTCGTAAGCCTCAATCAAAGGAGAGTAGTCATTGTCTAATGAGCACTCAATTCTACAATGCGAGTACTCTAGTACTTAATGGACCCTGTGCTTTCACGATAACTCCTGACGGAGACATTTCCTGAACTGTTCGCCTCAGGGATAAACAATGACAATCCATGTTGTCGCCGTGGATCCTTCACAAAATGCCCACCATCCAGTTCGATTGATTGTACCACATAAAGCGAGCACCAAGAAACCGCATTGACGGAAAAGTCAATTGTCTGTTACTGTGTGTGTGTGTGTGTGTGTGTGTGTGTGTGTGTGTGTGTGTGTGTGTGTGTGTGTGTGTATGTGTGCGTGTGTGTGTGTACGTGTGTGTGTGTTTTGTTGTTGTTGTTGTTGTTGTTGTTGTTGTTGTTGTTGTTGTTGTTGTTGTTGTTGTTGTTAAGGGGGAGGGGAGAGGGGGGTATTTTCTTATTGCCGTCTGCATGTTATCTGTGTTGGAGACCCCAAAGTGACGAGAATAGTATAATGTCGTAAGAACCGAGGAGCTATACAAACGAAGACAACAACAACAACGACAAACACTCACAAAACACTAGAGCAAAGGGGAAAAAAACCAGCGCTATCAGCAACAGCAACAACAACCAGCGAAGAAAACAATGCTCGGTTCTATAACCAAGGACATTTTGGACACGCTGTATCATTGCCCGGTTGAGGTCATCCTGAAGATAGTGACTTCGTGTGCATTTTCACCTCTTGGGTGGGTAACAGACGTCGTGGTTCCACAGACTTGCAAATCAAACACCTACGTAGTGTCGACCTGACACCCCCGGCCAAGTTGGGGTTTTTTAAATACATATGAAGGAGTTGACCGCAAGTGACAATGGTCTGTTGTACAAGGTCATATCTTAACCGCGTAGCCAGCCACCTGTGTGTTACAAACGTGACTAACGGTTGTTGACAGCGACTTCTAGGTCTTTCTAACATCAACAACTTACCGTAAACACAACGACAGCAAGCACTTTCGTGTTCGTGTTTGCAATAAACAAATGTACGTGTTTTTGTACATGCCAAGGTGCATTACATAATCGAAGAAGAGGAAGTAGAGGAGACCAAGACAGAGACAGAGAGAAAGACGGACAGACGGACAGTGATAGGGTGTATTACATAATGCATAATAGAAGAAGTGAGAGAGAGAGACAGAGACAAAGACAGAGACAGAGATAAACACAGAGTCAGAGAGACATAGAAAGACAAAAACAGAGACAGAGACACAATCATATAGACACAGACAAAGACGCACACAGAAAGAAACAGACAGACACGCTGAAAAATAAACACACACACACACACACACACACACACACACACACACACACACACACACACACACACATACACAACCACACACACACACACACCAATACACACACACACACACACACACACACTCATACACAACCACACACACACACACACACACACACACACACACACCAATACACACACACACACACACACACACACACACACACACACACACACACACACACACACACACACAGCAACAGAGACAGAGACAGAGATAAAGACAGAATAAGAGAGACACAGAGAGACACATGTTGCTGTCTCTCTTATTCTGTCTCTCTTCTGTTTCTTTCTGTGTGCGTCTGGAATACACACACACACAAACATACACAACACACACTTAGGTGGGGTACCAACTAACCCCCTCTCCCCACCAAAAAAACTGGGTGCGGGGCGACGAAGAGTGCGAACCGGGAAATTAGTGTCAAAACTGGAGTGCACGCCGTGACAAGGAAGTGACTAATACATTTTGAACTTTGATATCAGGCTCAAGAGGCATGGGGTTCATTCACAAAATGATTACTACTACTCAGATATGCGGTAGTAAAATTACAACCAGGAAGTTAAAAATGGACAACACCCCGGCTAATCTTTAAAGTGTATTTTAGTTTCCGTGTCGGCAAAAAAAAACTGCTCAAACTGAGTGTTGTTTTGATACAAATTGATAGGATAGGAACATGCTGCCCTGTGTTCGTATACACAGTTTTGATGATTATTCTAGCCTTTTGACAGTTTAAAAAAAAAATAGAATTGGCATAACAATGAGAGACGCGTTGTTGCTTGCTTTGTGCGTGTACGTCTGTCCTTTCTTTCTGTCTGTCTGTCTGTTTTTCTGTCTTTCTTTCTTTTTACATTTAGTCAAGTTTTGACTAAATGTTTTAACATAGAGGGGGGAATCGAGACGAGGGTCGTGGTGTATGTGTGTCTGTCTGTCTGTCTGTCTGTCTGTGTGTGTGTGTAGAGCGATTCAGACTAAACTACTGGACCGATCTTTATGAAATTTGACATGAGAGTTCCTGGGTATGATATCCTCAGACGTTTTTTTCATTTTTTTGATAAATGTCTTTGATGACGTCATATCCGGCTTTTCGTGAAAGTTGAGGCGGCACTGTCACGCTCTCATTTTTCAACCAAATTGGTTGAAATTTTGGTCAAGTAATCTCCGACGAAGCCCGGACTTCGGTATTGCATTTCAGCTTGGTGGCTTAAAAATTAATAATGACTTTGGTCATTAAAAATCTGAAAATTGTAAAAAAAAATATTTTTTTTATAAAACGATCCAAATTTACGTTCATCTCATTCTCAATCATTTTCTCATTCCAAAAACATATAAATATGTTATATTTGGATTAAAAACAAGCTCTGAAAATTAAAAATATAAAAATTATGATCAAAATTAAATTTTCGAAATCAATTTAAAAACACTTTCATCTTATTCCTTGTCGGTTCCTGATTCCAAAAACATATAGATATGATATGTTTGGATTGAAAACACGCTCAGAAAGTTAAAACGAAGAGAGGTACAGAAAAGCGTGCTATCCTTCTCAGCGCAACTACTACCCCGCTCTTCTTGTCAATTTCACTGCCTTTGCCATGAGCGGTGGACTGACGATGCTACGAGTATACGGTCTTGCTGCGTTGCATTGCGTTCAGTTTCATTCTGTGAGTTCGACAGCTACTTGACTAAATGTTGTATTTTCGCCTTACGCGACTTGTTCTTTCTTTCGATCTTCCTTCCTTTCGTTGTCTACGACATTGAAGACATACCAAGTGACGGAGAAGGGCGACTAAGATGTAGGCAAGGACTATTATTCACACAAAACAGCAATTGAGGATCAAGTCTTCATCATGCAATGAGGAGTGAAAGTAATTTTCTTAGTGCTGATCTAAGTCTGTACTTTCAGCTGTAGTTCGGGGAATGAAACCCGTTTGGGGTTTTTAATTGAAAAACGCACACGAAAAATCTGGTTAAAATAATGTAGGAACACCACTCAAAATAAAAGGAAAAGGTGGCGGTATAAAAAGACAGAGAGTCCAGTTTGATAACGACTCTCTCTCTCTCTCTCTCTCTCTCTCTCTCTCTCTCTCTCTCTCTCTCTCTCTCTCTCTCTCTCTCTCTGTCTTTCTCTCTCTCTCTCTCTTACTCTCTCTCTCTGTGTCTTTCTCTCTCTCTCTCTCTCTCTGTCTTTCTCTCTCTTTCTCTGTCTCTCTCTGTCTGTCTGTCTCTCTCTCTATGTCTCTCTTTCTCTCTCTCTCTCTCTCTCTCTCTCTCTCTCTCTCTCTCTCTCTCAACGGATGTGTAGCTGATTTGAGCAACGTTTACTCCCAAATGAAAGGTATAACTATGTCAACGTAATTTTGTAATTTTTGAGTTCTCCTTATGTAATTCCTTAAATGCACATTGTGTTGCATTCCATACAATATATTTCTGTATTTTATATTATTGAATTTTTATTTTTTATGTCCGTCTGTCTTTATGTGTTGTATAAAGGACAGGTTGGAAGAATAGGCTTTGCCTAAAACCTTTATCCTTTTGTAATAAAGTTCTGAGTCTGACCCAGGCTGAGTCTCTCTCTTTCTCTCTCTCTCTTCTCTCTCTCTCTCTCTCTCTCTCTCTCTCTCTGCCTCTCTCTCTGTCCCTGTCTCTCTCTCTCTCTGTCTGTCTGTCTGTCTCTCTCTCTCTTTCTCTCTCTTTCTCTCTGTCTTCCTATCTCCCTCTCTCTGTTTCTCTCTCTCTCTCTCTCTCTCTCTCTCTCTCTCTCTCTCTCTCTCTCTCTCTCTCTCTCTCTCTCTCTTTGTTTGCTTGTCCCACCTGTCTACACATGGCAGGTGCCAGAGGTCATTATGACCTCAACAAACAAAACACGTTACAGCCGTGACCTTCTTTTGTTGGGGTCACTAGGCCAAGAAACATACATAACAAATGTATTCCCCTTGGCTGGAGATGAGGGGCGTCACGCCCTAATGACTTCCAGGGCCTAGTCACGAATTTGTAATTATCTGAGGCTTGTAACTCGCCAATGACTTCTGTGACCTACTTTCGAATCATGTTTATTTTGTATACATTACTACTAAGAAGACAGCGTACAAAAATATCACTGGAAGGTCTACAATTACACAGATTGATAGACAAAACAGATAATATCATTATATGTACACCTTCACAAAAGAGAACATTTGTAGAAGGTTTGGGTCCTCTCTCTCTCTCTCTCTCTCTCTCTCTCTCTCTCTCTCTCTCTCTCTCTCTCTCTCTCTCTCTCTCTCTCTCTCTCTCTCTCTCTCTCTCTCTCTCTCTCTCTCTCTCTCTCTCTCTCTGCGTGCGTGTGTGTTTGAACATGAGCGTGTGTATGTGCCTTCGTGAGTGAGTGCTTGCATGTGTGCATGCGCGCAAGCATGCATGTTTGTCTTTGGCGGAGGTCATCTGCAATTTGAGATGCAAGTTTCCTTCGAAATTTTTGCACAATGACTCACCAAAACCTAGATTAGCATCCTGTATCTAAGAAACACGAAACAGAAAGAATACTTTATCACACCGAGTACAAGCAATTCCAAATGCAAACAAAGCAAAGGAAACAGCACACGCCAACATAAAAATCCCCTTAGTTCCGTGAAAATTCCTCCTCCTTTTTACATTTAGTCAAGTTTTGACTAAATGTTTTAACATAGAGGGGGAATCGAGACGAGGGTCGTGGTGTATGTGTGTTTGTGTCTGTCTGTGCGTGTGTGTGTGTAGAGCGATTCAGACCAAACTACTGGACCGATCTTTATGAAATTTGACATGAGAGTTCCTGGGTATGATATCCCCGGAGGTATTTTTCATTTTTTCGATAAATACTTTTGATGACGTCATATCCGGCTTTTTGTAAAAGTTGAGGCGGCACTATCACACCCTCATTTTTCAATCAAATTGATTGACATTTTTGTAAAGCAATCTTCGACGAAGGCCGGACTTCGGTATTGCATTTCAGCTTGGTGGCTTAAACATTAATTAATGACTTTGGTCATTAAAAATCTGAAAATTGTAATAATTTTTTTTATATAAAACGATCCAAATTTACGTTCATCTTATTCTACATCCTTTACTGATTCCAAAAAACATATAAATATGTTATATTTGGATTAAAGACAAGCTCTGAAAATTAAAAATATAAAAATTATGATCAACATTAAATTTCCGAAATCGATTTAAAAACAATTTCATCTTATTCCTTGTCGGTTCCTGATTCCAAAAACATATAGATATGATATGTTTGGATTAAAAACACGCTCAGAAAGTTAAAGCGAAGAGAGGTACAGAAAAGCGTGCTATGCAGCACAGCGAAACCACTACCGCGCTGAACAGACTCGTCAGTTTCACTCCGTTTTGCACAAGCGGCGGACTACGGTCATTGTGAAAAAATGCAGTGCGTTCAGTTTCATTCTGTGAGTTCCACAGCTTGACTAAATGTAGTAATTTCGCCTTACGCGACTTGTTTCTATGTTTACATCAAACATAATCAAGGAACTAAAACGAGCTGTGGGCGGAGAAAACACAAAACACAAAATCGGACAAAACACAATTAGAATGACCAAACTTTACGTGCGTTTAAATAGAGTATGACAATTTTTACCCGGTAAAAGCCAAGAGTACTACACCAACGCGGATGTTCCTCATTGACAGTTTGCGTTCATTCTCGTGTTGATCTGTTTGTGCATAATTATATCTCTACATGCAATAGTCAGGCAAACTTTTAGGGGATCTCCCGAGAATCTAGAGGAAAAACATGAGCTCAACAACGCGAACCAAATCAATAATTTTGTCTCCAAGGCTCGAGACAGACAAACAACAAAAATGACCTACTTTTTGGTCTTGACCCCAAGTCTCGACTGTTACGAGAGTTCAAGCGTGGACTTGACGGACTGACTGATGTCATCTCGTATTGTTTAGACCAATCAGATTCACGATCAGCTTGTTATTGTCAATCGAAACGGGGAAAATGTTCTACTTTTTAGCTACTGAAACTAAACACAAGTCTTGTCTTGTCTTTGCTTTATAAATAATTTGAGTCTTGAGGCTTGAGTCGTGTTCGCTTTACTTTTCTTTTCCGCTGTTTTGAAACTGTCCTAGTTCCTGTGCCGACGACTGACCTATGTCATGCAACTGAGGCTACGGCGGAATCGTTGCCTATGCTAGCTTCCTGCCCAAAAGATATATGTAAACTGTTACGAAAAGCACATTTTCTCATTTAAGCACTGTTGAAATACTTTTTCTTCTTGTTTGTTCGTTTGTTTTGTTGTTGTTGTTGTTGTTGTTGTTGTTGTTGTTGTTGTTGTTGTTGTTGTTGTTGTTGTTGTTGTTTTGTTTTTGTAAGTTTTGGGATGGATGGGGTGTTTGTTCTTTTGGCTTGATTGCTTGGGTGTTTTTTTGTGCTTGCTTTTTGTGTCTTGTTCCAAAGGTGGCTACGTGTCTACTGCTGCTGGTTCTTTGTCGGTTCATTGACACGGAATATTTTTCTCATGACGATAAAGAGCGAAGGGGATAAAATAAAAGACTTTGTTTTGCTGGAGTTTGTGCATAGCTTGCGCTGCCAGATTTCGTCAAATTTGTTATTCATTGCGCTATGAGTACGACTTGTAAAAATTAATGATGTATCAACTGGTTCACCACCTCTTCCTTTCAAAATCATCGGTCACGTTGGAAGTAATTTGTGTGTGTTTAAAATTATGCGTAAGAAGGTGGTATTCAATGCATCTGGATTAAAACGGGGCCTGAAATACTTAAAAAGTCAAGTCGTTCTTCTCAACTTGTTTGTATGTTTAACGAAGAAAATGAAGCATAGATTACAGGACGCAGTTTCGGAGTGTGATTCTTGCATCAAAATAGCTGTTCCTCTGAACGTATGACTCATTCAAAAGGAAAACTTAAGAAGAGATTAAACGGCGTCAAAAAGGATCACGACTTTTCACGGAAGCCAATTTGATACAATGCGATTGTTGTGTTAAATTGTATCATGCACTAATGTCAAAGGAATTTGCCTGTCACTTCGAAGAATGGGTTAAGATGAATATTCGAGCGTGTCATCCATAACGTTTCAACGGAAACCGACAACAGCTAGAAGAACTCCACCCACGTGAGACGGCTGACCTCGGGAAAGTATGCGGAACATCCGGTGACTGTGGCCATTCCGGGTATTTTTCAACACCCACCCGTACCCCGAACTCACCCAACCCGTTCTTCACTTACAGTCATTATCCGCTCGGAAATGAAAAGCGGGAGAGAGAAAAAGGACACCCACCCACAACAAGATCAAAGAGGGTGGTCGAGCGTCAGCCGTTTTGTCCATGTTCAGTCCGCCGTTTAACAAAAAAACCATCATTTCCCTTGAGTCACTCTTTCGTTGCGGAGGAGAGAAAACCACCCGCCATTCTTCGCACCGTTGCTTGTGAACTGACCAAGCGTGTCTCGTTCTCGGGGAGGTCAACCGTGGACTTCAAATGCCGTTGAACAAAAGGTGGATAAATGCTATATTTCTCCTGACTTAAATACCTCAAAGGACAACGTTTTGAGGGCGTCACAGCTTGAGCTTCTGACCAAAGGCCAGTCTTAAATACCTCAATGTACAGCACTTTTGGGGTGTCAGCTCTAGCTTTTGACCAAAGGCCAGTCTTAAGTACCTCAATGTACAGCACTTTCGGGGTGTCAGCTCTAGCTTTTGACCAAAGGCCAGTCTTAAATACCTCAATGTACAGCACTTTCGGGGTGTCAGCTCTAGCTTTTGACCAAAGGCCAGTCTTAAATACCTCAATGTACAGCACTTTCTGGGTGTCAGCTGTAGGTTTTTCGCTCGTCAGACACGGGTTTGTGTCGATTGTCATCACGAGAGCCATCAAAAAGCCGGAGTCGAGTGCTTCCCCTTCTGTTTGAAAGCCGAATCCAATAAACAGCTCTGCCCGCTAGAGCGGATAACTTGATGGTGGGTCCTGGTTATTGTGAAAGAGAAGTACAGTCGAACCTGTCTATAACGACCATCCAAGGAACCGACCAAAAGGGATCGCCGTATACAGGTGGTCGCTGTGGAAAGGTGAATATATAGAAGAAAACCTCACCTGGGATCCTTCGGAGTGGTATTTGTGGGCAGGTGGTCGCTTTGGAGAGGTGGTCGCAAGGGCAGGCTCGACTGTGTTTATGGACGTCACGAATTGACTCGGTTGAGGGAGGATGAATACTACCCCCACTGGCCTTATATGTGGGTACACTAGTGGTGTGCTTCACGTCAAGATGTGCCTCGTTTGACATCCTGTATAAGGGTCATGTTTTTGTGACCTTGACAGAATATATAGAGAGTAATTCCTGTTCGAATTTAAGTAGAAGGTGCCGGTGCCGGTGGCACTTCACGTGAACATAGCATGTTGTGATGACCTAAGTAACTTTGATATACGCGTACATAAATGTGTATGCAAACCTGCATTATTTTTACAGACTTAAATATGTTAAAATCAAGGTGTATCGTATTGTCGGGACGACAAAGCGCTTTGTTAAAGAAAAGGTGCAATCTCCACTTTTAATGTTAAAATGGTGCCTCAGTTTTTATCCGACTTTGAAACAAGTGAAACAAAAAAAGCCGTACACATGTACGTTGTGATGTATATTATTTTACTCCTCTTGTACTCTCTCTTGATTTAAACAAGTCCAAAGATCCATTGCATTCAACATTAGATGAGCATGTCGGCAGACCGATATTTCAAAGCGAGCTCCCAGCACCGTAAAGAATCCACTGGCGTGTCAGTCCGTGACAAGAATGATGCAGAAAGAAACACGTTTTTGGGAAGAGACATAACAGAATAAGGCCGAGAAGACAGTAATTAATTACATGCATTGAGAAGATATATATAAGGAAGCATAGACTGACAAGCGTGTTTTGACATGAACCTGTAGAAAACCGGGTTGGTTACCTTTTCCTAAATCCTTAAATTAACGGGGCAAAGTCGACGAAGCTGGTTGAACGATGCTTTGGCACTAACATTTCGGTAAAAAGACTTAGACAGAGGGAGAAAGCGAGAGAGAAAGAGAGAGATCAAAAGAGAAGGAGAGAATACAGAATACAGAATACAGCATCTTTAATTGCCCAAGGTTGGGAATTTGTGATGACAGAGAGAGACACACACACACACACACATTCTCTCTCTCTCTCTCTCTCTCTCTCTCTCTCTCTCTCTCTCTCTCTCTCTCTCTCTCTCTTTCTCGGTCTCTCTGTCTATCTCTCTCTCTCTGTCTCTCTCTCTGTCTCTCTCTCTGTCTCTCTCTCTGTCTCTCTCTCTGTCTCTCTCTCTGTCTCTCTCTCTCTCTCAACGGATGTGTAGCTGATTTGACAGAGAGAGACACACACACACATTCTCTCTCTCTCTCTCTCTCTCTCTCTCTCTCTCTCTCTCTCTCTCTCTCTCTCTCTCTCTCTCTCTCTCTCTCTCTCTCTCTCTGTCTCTCTCTCTCTCTCTTGTATAAATATCTCGGCTTAACCTTGACCACCAAAGTTTCCATCCAACGATGCTTTGAAGACTCTATTGTACGAGCTAAGCGTGGTGTTATCGACATTTTTAGAGTTCTGTGGAATATTGGATGTTATGATCTAAACCTTTTTTTCACACTCTTTGACACACAGATTACCCCCATATTGCTATACGGTTCAGAAATGTGGGGTTGTTTTGATTGCCCTAACATTGAAAAGGTACACATGTTCGCATGCAAACGGATAATAGGTGTTTCCCCCCAAAGTCCCAACTGCATGGTATACGGAAAACTCGGTAGATTTCCCCTATCAGTTCTCGCTGCTACCAGATGCGTTAAATACTGGTTGCGGCTAAATCGCCTCCCCAACACAAGATATGTAAAAATGGCCCATGTGATGATGAGGAACATGGCAGACAGAGGGACAGACAATTGGTCCGCTAGGGTCAGGAACCTCATATGTGAAAATGGGTTTGGACATGTGTGGACGTACGGCTATGTCGGCAACGAAAAACACTTTATCAAGGCTTTTCAACAACGCATAAAAGACTGCTTTACCCAGAACTGGCATAGTAAGCTAGTATGACACATACAAATTGTTTAAACCTGACTTTGGAAGAGAAAGGTACCTTGACCAAATAGACAATCCATATATTCAAAAAGTGTTCACAAAATTCAGACTTAGGGTTTCACCCTTGATGTGCAACAAACAGAGATACTCTGCAAACGGTTCCCATGTTTGCCCACTTTGCAGATACCCTCACGAAAACGAGCACCACTTTCTTTTTAAGTGCCCAGTATACTCTGATATAAGAGAAACTTACTTGGGAAATGTCTTTGAAATTGGTCAACTCGAAAACTCGTCAATGCAGATACTACTAACACAAAACAAAAGTAGGTTGTGGGCACTCTCCCGGTATACATTTTATGCATTCAGGCATCGACAGCAACTGCTAGGCTAAAATGAATGTGTGTAAATGATTTCCGATCGATATGTTTCAACCCTTAGCACTGTATATGCACTCGTTCTTACTTGTCTCTGAGAGAGTATACATTGAAATGGAAACTCTACTCCCCCCTTGTACAAACACAACAGTGTGGTTTACAATAAAAAATTCTGAGTTCTGAGTTCTCTCTCTCTCTCTCTCTCTCTCTGTCTCTCTCTGTGTCTCTCTGTGTCTCTCTCTGTGTCTCTCTCTCTCTCTCTCTCTCTTACACACACACACACACGTACACACTCACGAATGCACACATGTGCACACGCGCACACACACACACAACAACACACAAATAAACGCACGCAGACACCCCTCCCCCCACCCCAGACACAAACACAAACACACACAAGGAGTTACATATTACATATCCGGACACGGGTACTTTCACAACCCTGGTTAAGACCAAAAACTAGGATCTTTAGCTCTCAAACACCGCAAAACATAGGAGGGGCAAACAAAGGTGGGTATATAAGAAGAAAACACACCCGAATACAACCCGTTCTTCTTCTTTGGCATCCGACGCATCCGTCTTATTACCACAAGTAGTGGAAGCGGCATTCTTATATGTACTTTACGCAAGTGCAATCAACTGGAGCGCAGCGTAGGGACTTCTATACTCAGAGGCAAAAGAAACGCAAATGCTGCAGTGAAGATGGGTTACCCATGAATTTTAATGTCGAATTAATTATTTCGGGTTAACAATAACAAGGAAACGAATTGACCGATACAAAAGCCATACGGAAAAGTGTATTGGGATGAGAGCATGACGTGCCATGTTCCACTGAACACTGTTTGAAGACTGTTGAAAGTCAATAGCGTGTTGCTCCTCCCTGGGCGTTGATGACTGTGGCGCACCTCCGGTACATGGAGAGGACGAGGTGATTAATTTGCTGCTGAGGGACCTGAGCCCACACCTGGGTCACGGCAGCACGCAGTTCTGCTGCTGTGCGGGGTCTCCGGGCAAGGGCATTAATCCTTCTTTGCATGATGTCCCAAAAGTGTTCGATTGGGTTGAGATCCGGAGATCGAGCAGAATGAGGCAGAATGTTCACGCTGTTGTGACGCAACCTGTCCTGGGTAGCACGTGCAGTATGGGGACGGGCATTGTCTTGCTGGAACAGGCAGTTCCGGTACCTCTGGACAAATGGAACCACATAGGGACGCAGGACTTGATTGATGTAGCGGTCTGCATTGACACCATTCCCACGACCTTGGCCGACGTTCTGAAAGACGACAGGTCCCACTCGCTAACTGACACCAATGGCGCCCCATATCATGACGCTGGCACCTCCCCATCGATCATGCTGCAGGATGTTATTGTTAGCAAACCGCTGTCCAGGTCTTCGCCAGATCCGGACACGCCCATCGCCAGGTTCCAGGCAAAAGCACTTCTCGTCCGAAAAAAGAACCCTCCGCCAGTTCCGATGGCGCCAGTGGGCGTGCTGCTGGGCCCAGGCTAGACGATCCAGGCGATGTTGAGCTGTCAAGACAGGACGTCGAGCAGGACGCCGATTTACCAGGTTCTGCCCACCAAGGCGTCGGCGTAGAGTTCTGGCACTGACGGGTTGTCCATGCACCCCAAATGTGTTAAGGGCTGTGTTGGCGGCAGTTTCGAATGCATCTCGCTGGTGTTGATGGACAAGATGGCGATCTTGTCGGGCTGTTGTTACCCGGGGTCTGCCACGTCCTGGTAAGTCGCAGGTACTGTTAGTGGCATGAAAACGTTGCTGCAGGCGATAAACCGTGGTGACATTTACTCCAAATGCCCTAGCAACTTGCTGAACTGATTGTCTGGCATCAAGTCTCCCGATCGCCTGTTGGCGCTGATCTGGTGATAGTCTCGGCATCGCGCCTGTGTCGCAGAAATGAATGTTGCAACATTTGTGAGTTTTGTGAGTACGGTACAGCTTGCCTGAACACTCTGAACACGAAAAGCTGCTTTTCCACATTGTGCATGTGCTGAAAGTGGTCCCCATGACGGTTTGGGATCCCCGTCAACAAGACCTCACGTGTGACCCAGATAACGGCAAACACGGTTCTGACAAGATAAGACCGCTAAAACAACACGTGCAGAACATGCTAGTATCATTATTTTCTTTTTATTTCAAGTCCATAAAGGTTTAATTAACGCATCCTTTATTTGCGTTTCTTTTGCCTCCGAGTGTAGTGTCATCGCTCGTCACAGTTCGCTGCGTCTATATATCTAAACCCCTTATTCTTTTTTCTGTTGAAGTTGTTTTTCATCCTTTTTACATTTAGTCAAGTTTTGACTAAATGTTTTAACATAGATGGGGAATCGAGACGAGGGTCGTGGTGTATGTGTGTCTGTGTGTGTGTGTCTGTGCGTGTGTGTGTGTAGAGCGATTCAGAGTAAACTACTTGACCGATCTTTATGAAATTTTACATGAGAGTTCCTGGGTATGATATCCCCAGACATTTTCTTCCTTTTTTCGATAAATGTCTTTGATGACGTCATATCCGGCCTTTTGTAAAAATTGAGGCGGCACTGTCACACCCTCATTTTTCAATCAAATTGATTGAAATTTTGGCGAAGCAATCTTCGACAAAGGCCGGACTTTGGTATTGCATTTCAGCTTGGAGGCTTAAATATTAATTAATGACTTTGGTCATTAAAAATCTGAAAATTGTAATTAAAATTATTTTTTTATAAAACGATCCAAATTTACATTCATCTTATTCTTCATCATTTTCTGATTCCAAAAACATATAAATATGTTATATTCGGATTAAAAACAAGCTCTGAAAATTAAAAATATAAAAATTATGATTAAAATAAAACTTCCGAAATCGATTTAAAAACAATTTCATCTTATTTCTTGTCGGTTCCTGATTCCAAAAACATATAGATATGATATTTTTGGATTAAAAACACGCTCAGAAAGTTAAAACGAAGAGAGGTACAGAAAAGCGTGCTATGCAGCAGTAACAGCGCACCCACTACCGCGCTAAACAGGCTCGTCAATTTCACTGCCTTTTGCACGAGCGGCGGACTACGGTCATTGTGAAAAAATGCAGTGCGTTCAGTTTCATTCTGTGAGTTTCACAGCTTGACTAAATGCAGTAATTCCGCCTTACTTGCCTTACTTGCTTGGCCAAAATTTCAATCAATTTGAATGAAAAACAAGTCGCGTAAGGCGAAAATACAATATTTAGTCAAGTAGCTGTCGAACTCACAGAATGAAACTGAACGCAATGCCATTTTTCAGCAAGACCGTATACTCGTAGCATCGTCAGTCCACCGCTCATGGCAAAGGCAGTGAAATTGACAAGAAGAGCGGGGTAGTAGTTGCGCTAAGAAGGATAGCACGCTTTTCTGTACCTCTCTTTGTTTTAACTTTCTGAGCGTGTTTTTAATCCAAACATATCATATCTATATGTTTTTGGAATCAGGAACCGACAAGGAATAAGATGAAAGTGTTTTTAAATTGATTTCGACAATTTAATTTTGATAATAATTTTTATATATTTAATTTTCAGAGCTTGTTTTTAATCCGAATATAACATATTTATATGTTTTTGGAATCAGCAAATGATGGAGAATAAGATAAACGTAAATTTTGATCGTTTTATAAATTTTTATTTTTTTTTACAATTTTCAGATTTTTAATGACCAAAGTCATTAATTAATTTTTAAGCCACCAAGCTGAAATGCAATACCGAACCCCGGGCTTCGTCGAAGATTACTTGACCAAAATTTCAACCAATTTGGTTGAAAAATGAGGGCGTGACAGTGCCGCCTCAACTTTCACGAAAAGCCGGATATGACGTCATCAAAGACATTTATCAAAAAAATGAAAAAAACGTTCGGGGATTTCATACCCAGGAACTCTCATGTCAAATTTCATAAAGATCGGTCCAGTAGTTTAGTCTGAATCGCTCTACACACACACACACACACACAGACACACAGACACACACACGCACATACACCACGACCCTCGTTTCGATTCCCCCTCAGTCGATCATGTTAAAATATTTAGTCAAAACTTGACTAAATATAATGAAGGTGTGACATTGCCGCCTCAACTTTTACAAAAAGCCGGATATGACGTCATAAAAGACATTTATCAAAAAATGAAACAAAATCTGAGGATATCATATTCAGGAACTCTCATGTAAAATTTCATAAAGATCGGTCTAGTAGTTTACTCTGAATCGCTCTACACACACACACGCACAGACACACACACACACACACACACACACACACACACACACACACACACATACACCACGACCCTCGTCTCGATTCCCCCTCTATGTTAAAACATTTAGTCAAAACTTGACAAAATGTAAAAAGCCGGGATCTAACAAGGGCTGAGGAAAGGGGTGGGGGGAGGGGGTTGGGGGGGTGGGTTTAAGAAAAAAATATATAGACAGATAAGAGGACGTTCTGCAAATGACCCACATCAGCAAACACATTTTGGGTTTAAATAAAGTCAGCCCCCCTTGAAATGCAGGTACTCGAAGAAAAAAAATCATTTGTAGACACCCCAGGCTTAGTTTTGATTTTACCAATTATATATTGTACTGCTCGATAAGCTTCATCCTATTTGAAAGGATCGCAAACAAAGCTTGTCTCTGTCTGTACACGAGACAAATAATCCGATCAGACGCAGGCATCGATTTATTGAACAAGGCCGAGCTAAGTCACTTTGACTTTCCGTCCCTTGAAGCAGACAAAACGTGACACAGCGTTTTGTTGTTTATAAGCTTTCATAACCTGCAAGGACGTCACCTATTTTTTTCTTTTTACATTTAGTCAAGTTTTGACTAAATGTTTTAACATAGAGGGGAAATCGAGACGAGGGTCGTGGTGTATGTGTGTGTGTGTGTGTGTGTCTGTCTGTGCGTGTGTGTGTGTGTGTGTGTCTGTCTGTGCGTGTGTGTGTGTGTGTAGAGCGATTCAGACTAAACTGCTGAACCGATCTTTATGAAATTTGACATGAGAGTTCCTGGGAATGATACCCCCGGACGTTTTTTCTTTTTTCGATAAATACCTTTGATGACGTCATATCCGGCTTTTTGTAAAAGTTGAGGCGGCACTGTCACACCCTCATTTTTCAATCAAATTGATTGAAATTTTGGCAAAGCAATCTTCGACGAAGGCCGGACTTTGGTATTGCATTCCAGCTTGGTGGCTTAAAAACTAATGAATGAGTTTGGTCATTAAAAATCGGAAACTTGTAATTAAAATTATTTTTTTATTAAACGATCCAAAAATAATTTCATCTTTGTCTTCGTCATTGTCTGATTCCAAAAACATATACTGTACATATGTTATATTTGGATTACAAACAAGCTCTGAAAATTAAAAATATGAAAACTATGATTAAAATTAATTTTCCGAAATCGATTTAAAAACAATTTCATCTTATTCTTTGTCGGTCCCTGATTCCAAAAACATATAGATATGATATGTTTGGATTAAAAACAAACTCAGTAAGCTAAAAAGAATAGACATACAGAAAAGCGTGTTATCCTGCTCAGCGCGACCACGACCTGCATGGCTTGTCGATTTCACTGCCTTTGTCACGAGCGGTAGACTGACGAAACTACGAGTATGTGGCCTTGGTGAAAAAAGCAGTGCGTTCAGTTTCATTCTGTGAGTTCGACATCTTGACTAAATGTTGTTATTTCGCCTTACGCGACTTGTTTTTTATCATCGTTGTCACAGCTTCTGCCTACTTCCCTCAACCCCATTGCATTATGTATGTGTCTGTGCGTTTAAACCCTTATAAGAGAAGAACTCCTGAAATAACTCTGTCGGTTTTGTATAGGTTGTGAAAGAGTGAATACTTTTGCTTTTATTGAGGCAAGCTTTCTACACGTGCTCCCTGTTCATTATTTTAGAAACACCCCTCGCTAGTGACCCGACTGTGGGAATGGTTGACTCAATAAAAGCAAGAGTTTTCGCTCTTTTACAAGCCTTACAAAGCCGACAGAGTTATTTCCGAACATCGCCTATTGTGCTTTAGAAACACATGCTCTTAAAATAAATAAATCAAAATGCAAAACAAGGCCAGTCATCATAGTCATGATCCAGTGAAACAAGGCCAGTCATCATAGTCATGATCCAGTGAAACAAGGCCAGTCATCATAGTCATGATCCAGTGAAACAAGGCCAGTCATCATAGTCATGATCCAGGGAAAGAGTGAATACTCTTGCTTTTTGTGAGGCAAGCCTTCTACGCGTGCTCCTTGTCCACTTGTTTCAGACACACCCTCGTGGAGAGGGGGGGGGAGCTTGTGCCTCCCTAAAAAGGACATTCTTGGCGGGGGGGGGGGGTGGAAGTTGGTGTCAAACAATGCGTGTAAATCGTTTCTCTTGAAAATATGTTTACATATATAACTACTGTAAAAATAACGAGAAAGAGGTGTTGAGAGTAATTTAGAAATATCATGTTCATTGTAGGTCACCAATACTTGAATGAAATTTGTAAAAATTTTGATAAAAATTTCTCTCCCAACGTTTTTAAACAAGTCCGTATTTGATTGAAATTTGTACAATTGTTGATAAAAATTACGCTCACAATGTTTTTAAAGAAGTCCGTTTTGTAGGGGTTTTGTTTTCTTTGTTTTCGTTTTCGCTGCATGCGTCTCGTGAACAGTTACCTTGGATTCTTTACGACCTTAAAAGAAACTTGATTGCTTTTCTAGACAAAAATCCACATGATCTCTCTGCCCACGCTGTGTTTCACAAAGAACCTCTATTTAGTTCTTGACAAGTGCATGCCAAAAACCAAGTTAGCGCTTCTAAATGGAAACTTGATAGCAGCTGACAAAATGATCTATACAAAATACAAATCACAACGACAGGAAACTGTTTAATTTCTTGAATTAATTGAAAGGGAAATCGGTTGACACACTTTATTCTGCCAATCGTCGAAATCAGGGTAATTAACATAAAATAAAAAGAACGAACAAAAAACAAGAACAATGAAATTGGAAATCTCACCATTCTGTTGGATTTCAGCAAGTTGTCTCCAAAGGTGACGTGACGCACTTAGCACACTTTTGGGGTAACACTGTAACAAATTGATGACAGAAATATGTTAATCTGTTTGTCCAACATTGCAAGCACAGCGTTCATTCTGGGATCAGGTTGAGCACGCCCCCAAAAAACATTTGTTCACAAGAATGACAAAGAGACGTTTAGAAATTGAAAACGGTACAAAGAGAAATTAAGAAAACGCAAAACCTGTATCTTTAAATTTTCCAGTTATTGCATAGTTGAGTGCAGTTTGACGCAGATGCCGTTTTCCTTCTTTCTTTCCTTCTTTCTTTCTTTCTTTCTTTCTTTCTTTCTTTCTTTCTTTCTTTCTTTCTTTCTATTTTTTTTCCTTTCTTTCTTTCTTTCTTTTTTTTACGTCAGTGCAATGTTGTGATGCGCCACGCTGGCGGTGGTGGTATTATCATAGCGTAATGGACACAAAAAAGAATTTCTTTGTCGAATCATAACTTATTGTGTTCTGGGGAAAAGAGAGACAGACACCAGTACACAGAGAGACAGACACAGGCACAGCCAAAGAGAATCAGCCAACAGAGTCAAATACAAGAGAAATAGTTGTTTGTTTGTTTTTTAGGCGGGTGGTGGTGAGGTTGTCAAAACTCCAACACCCATAGAGGCCAAAATCCAGACCCGAAAGAGAAACATGAGCGATAGGCAAAAAATGAGAGAAGGGGAATCAAATAATAAAGTTGGAAACACGATCGCACCAAAGGCCAGAAATATCTGGAACATTAATCTGACACTGGATAGAAGACGGGCGATACAAATGTCGAACCTGATGCATCGGAAAATAATCAGGTTTTGGGATCAGGGGAACGAAGGCAGTGACAGCCGCTTCATACAATTACAACAGACAGGAAAACGCGCATAATTATGTAGGTCGTGCGCTCGTGCTCAAAATGAAAATTCTGCAAAAGTAGGTCAGTCTCGACCACCCTCTGAAAACTCAACCCAAAGTAGGTTACAGTCAAGGCCGCACCTGGATTCACGTGCACAGTGTCCAAGACATTTGAATGTCACAGTGTGATCAGTGTCTGCGGGCGTTTGATGACACAGTGCGGCCATCTTGATGTGACGGCGTCAATCACATGTTTTGTCACGCTGCTGTAGGCTACTGCTCTTGCTGCTGCCACGCCGCCGTCATTCGTCGGGGCCTGTTTTCTCTCATCTCAGTAATTGTCCATCCTTCCCCTTCTTCCTTGTTGTTCGTTGGGTAGGGTGAAAAGATCGTGTAGGTTTCAGTGTCAGTGGGGGTGGAATGACCTGTAATACAGTCAAACCTGCCCTGGAGACCACCTGTCCATAAAGACCACCTGCGCATTAAGACCACCCCAAAGGATCCCCGACGGTTTTTACGACTATATAAATCACCTGTCTAAAGAGACCACCTGTCTAAAGAGACCACGTTTGCTCAGTCCCTTGGGTGGTCTCTTTAGACAGGTTCGACTGTACTACCATATCCACCGGCTCCTTGTCCTTCAGGCTTTTGTTTATATTTGTTTTGATGTTACGTACATATCTAACTATTGCCCTACTATTTTATGTGGCGATTTCTACTGTTTATCTCATTTATGAATCTATCTATTTGTACTTTATTTATTTGTAATTTACTATCCGATTGCTTGGACATTTAGGTCGCTCCTTCCCAGAAAAAAGCTTATAATAATAATAATAATAATAAATGAGCATTTATATAGCGCAACATCATAACTTTACAATTATGCTCTTTGCGCTTGACACATTTAAAATTAAATTAAAACACAGTTATACAAGCATTTACATCTACATTCATAGTCAACAACGCTTAATTAAAAGCATACACCATCAAACATACATTACAAAAAATTCTTCCACTAACTAAGTAATAAAAACATGAATAAAATAGGTAGTGAAAACAAGCTTGCGGCAACAAGTGTTGCCGCCGACTTCGACTCCAATGTCAAGGTATAATCATGCTAAAATCTATCTGTGTTTCTCTTTTTGCTACTTAGGGATTGAAGTTAAGATCACCTACGTTTTGCAGGATTGGCTTTACATGTATTGGCACGTTGGTAGCTTACACAAGAATTGTCCGTTGAACGCGTACTTGTTAGATTGATTTTTGGTAGGGACGGTTTGTGTTGTTGTTTTAGTTTTGGATGTTTGTGAGTTAGGTTGTGGATGTTTGTGTGTGTGTGTGTGTGTGTGTGTGTGTGTGTGTGTGTGTGTGTGTGTGTGTGTGTGTGTGTGTGTGTGTGTGTGTGTGTGTATGAGTGTCTGTGTGTATGTGTGTGTATGTGTCTGCGTGCGTTCTTGCATGCACGTGTATTGCCACATGTCCATCTGATCTTCCCTGTTGTTAGGCTATGAAGTCAAAGATCACCAATGTTTTGAGGGTGTGTATTGACACCTTCTGAAGCGATATCCCAGCGTTTGCCTCCGAGGTCCTGCAGCAGCCCAAGGCGTACCCTTCTCTTTTCTTCCTCTTTCTCCAGCTGTCAAATGAAAGACCAGGATTTTTTGCCGGTATGGTCTCATCCGTATTACAGAACGTCACGCTCATAAGATAATTGCCAATGTCTTTTTTTGATGTTTTGAGAAAAACGCAAAAAACCTTCTTTGGTTTCTGAACAATCTGCCTATCTCATTTAGTTAAAGTTGCAAACTGCCTATCTCGAGCTGTTACCACGAGATAAACGTGAGATAAAGAGCTGACAGCAACATTTTCAATCAGCATAACTGCATAACAACCCACAAAGAGCTTTTGCATACCTTCACATTCTCAAAACAAGTCTTCCTGTATCATAAAGAAAAAGTGCCTAACTCAAGAAACGAGATCGGCAGTTTTGCTTACGTTACCGTGGCAATGGTTTCCGATGGTCTGAGAGTTTCTACTCTCTAACACATGATAGATACCCTTCCAGTAGCTTCCCCTGTAGTTTCACTACAGAAATGCCTAACACTGAGATAGGTATTTTTCTTATGAGCGTGACGATAATGTCTTCGGGCCAAGTGGTTGTCTATCGCTTGTGGGTATGGACTGACCTGCATTGGCGTACCCTTCTATTTTCTTCCTCTTTCTTCAGCTGTCAAATGAAAGACCAGGCTTTTTTGCCGGTATGGTCTCATCCGTATTACATAATGTCTTCGGGCCAAGTGGCTGTCTATCGCTTGTGGGTATGGACTGACCTGCATTGCCATAATGCCTCATTGCTTACAAGTTCTGTGCTTACTGTTTCTCCGGGTATGAACCAAAGATCATGATTACTTTGCGGGCATGATCTGACCTGTAATAACATATAAATGCCTCAAAGTCGTATAGTTGTCCATTGTTTTGTTCTTCCTTTTTCTCCGGGTACGAACTAAATATCAGGATGACGGGCGCAATGGCTTGGTGGTAAGAAGCCGGCCTCCAAAGCGGAAGGTCGTGGGTTCGAATCCCGGCCGCGCCTGGTGGGTTAAGGTGGAGATTTTTCCGATCTCCCAGGTAAATTTATGTGCAGACCTGCTAGTGCCTTATCCCCCTTCGTGTGTACACGCAAGCACAAGACGAAGTGCGCACGGAAAAGATCCTGTAATCCATGTCAGAGTTCGGTGGGTTATAGAAACACGAAAATACCCAGCATGCCTCCCCCGAAATCGGCGTATGCTGCCTGAATGGCGGGCTAAAAACGGCCATACACGTAAAAATCCACTCGTGGAAAAAACACGAGTGTTCGTGGGAGTTTCAGCCCACGAACACAGAAGAAGAAGAAGAATATCAGGATTACTTTGCGGGTATAGTTTGACCTGTAGTGACATAATTCTACAAGATGGTATATAGTCATCCAATGTACACACACCTCCATTTAACCCCCGCCGGGTCATACCCTAAGACTTTAAAATTGGCAATCTAGTGGCTGCTCCGCCTGGCGTCTGGCATTATGGGGTTAGTGCTAGGACTGGTTGGTCCGGTGTCAGAATAATGTGACTGGGTGAGACATGAAGCCTGTGCTGCGACTTCTGTCTTGTGTGTGGCGCACGTTATATGTCAAAGCAGCACCGCCCTGATATGGCCCTTCGTGGTCGGCTGGGCGTTAAGCAAAAACAAACAAACAAACAAACAAGACCGCTGGATCGCAGTACACTGAATGTAAAGTTTTGTTTTGTCATAATTATTATAATATTAAACATCAGTAACATATAGTTACATTCTTTTTTTTTATTCTGAATTTTGGAACGTTGTCAGTCTATCTGCTTTTGTATGTACAAAAGGTCTGTTTTGGCCTATTTCACGAGGCCGATCTGTCATTTCGATCTGACGTATTGTGTTTTACTCTAGGCATAAAGGAACTTATTCCTGGGAATGAAATAAATCAGTTAAGGACCTAAGCTTGTAGGCTGGTATGATATACAGTGGGTCCTTTATAGACTACTTCACTGGACCGATATGTCACAGACATGTATGTTTAGTCTTCCTTGATGTGACATGAAGATGAGTTGTTTACTCGGCTGCTCTGCTCTGACCTAGTCTGACATACAGCTGCGAGGTTACCCGGTTTGGAAAGTCAGAAGGTCTCACCGCGTAGTGAATCTTCCTCTGTCTGTTCTTGGGACGAGAAAAAGACCATGAGTAGACGGGAGGGCTTGTGTGACTAAAACTAAAGTCAACGTACCAGTGAATATTCCGTTATGTCTATGATTACACCTTCCAATA
Organism: Littorina saxatilis; assembly: GCF_037325665.1. NCBI lineage: Eukaryota > Metazoa > Mollusca > Gastropoda > Littorinimorpha > Littorinidae > Littorina > Littorina saxatilis. Next base: position 21,933,577 of record NC_090248.1, on the reverse strand, counting down.
ACTAACCTTTCCTTTGTTATTGTTTATTGTGTGCACACCTTCTCTTCCTTATTCGCCAAGTACAGTATCTAGCAAAGTTCCGGAACGTTTTGCGGGCCGGGTATGGTCTGACTTCTCGTGAAATAACGCTTCAATGCGGCTGGCTTCGCATCTGTCCATCCTCCAAAACAATCCTCTGGCAATTCATCCGTTTAGTATCCCGTTTAGTCCCCCCTCTGAAGAAGGCCTCCGGGGGACTTTTCAGAGCTAAAAAGGGCCTCCGGGGGACTTTTTTCAGTTCTGAAAAGTCCCCCGGAGGCCCTTTTTCAGAGGGGGGACTAAACGGGATACTACACCGGATTATCTTACGGTTATGGCCTGGCCTACGCAAAAAGAACCCAAAGAAAGCAAACGCTGCAGATACATACAACAGTAAGTGGAAGTTTTGCCGAACACCTAAGAGAATAAGAACCATTGGCACGAACAAACCATGCACTTTCATCCTCACGCATGGGGCATGGTGCGTTATCTCAAACGATCACAAGGTCGTCTTTTGTATGCATGGAAATGTTTGTTATTTGTCTGCATTTGAAGCAGAGATTTGGAGTGTCTATCCCAACCACTGGGGTAATGTGTGCTGTAATACCCATGGCGTCCATTGGACATCCCCCTTCTCCTCTTGCTATGACACCATAATTATACATTTGGTGTTTCCTTTCTGGGAGCTTTGCCGTTCAGTTTTAAGTGTACATTTAGCATCCACCGCACGTTGTCTTTTTCGTTGTTCAAAGTGAAGGAAAGACAGATAGACAGAGAGACGGACGGACGGAGTACCGAGAGGGAGGCGCGGGCGCTGCCGCTTCCAAAAAGTTACCACCACAATAATGATCTTTCTGTCTAGAAAAATCTGCATGGTTACACGGTTTTAGTCTGACTTAGATGGATATGAAGCTTTGAGGCCAGAGATATCCCAGTCGTTTACGTATATTTTTTAGCTTTTATTTTTCACACGAGCTAAAGATCATGAGCTCCCTAGGGTTACGGCATGGCCTCAAATGATACGACCTCCAACGTTCCCCACATATGTCAAGGTCCTCTCTGGTGTATACTTCTTCCTGGGCTTATATGACTACAGGCCTCTGGCTCTGTGGCCTGAGTCACACTGACCTGGCTGGGTCATGACAACCTCCAGGGCAAACCAACGTCCAAGGCCATCGTTCATGGGCATAGAGTTTCTCTGCCTCATTAAAGGTGACCTATACTTCTCATGAAAACGATCGCTTCACCACTCCGGATCTGTCTTGCATTTGAGGTAACAGCATCCTTCCACATGAAGTAAAAGCATCCTTCTACACGATGTTAGAGAATACTTCAATATGAGGTAAGAGCATCCTTTCGCTAACCAGAAATCAACAGCCCGGCTGCTTTGTGAGCAGACTTGAATATTTGAGCAGAATTAATTTTGCAGATGGGATATAAGCGTCAGTTATTACATCAATTCAGCCAACAAGTTCCACTCTCACCAGCAAGCAGCTGAATTGTTGAATTTCAAAATGTGTCTAAGTGGAAGGGTGCTCTTGTCCAAGAAACACAAAACCCCTGGACAGACATGTGGTGGTGCACCAATAGACCTGTGGTGGTGCACCAAAAGACCTGTGGTGGTGCACCAATAGACCTGTGGTGGTGCACCAATAGACCTGTGGTGGTGCACCAATAGACCTGTGGTGGTGCACCAATAGACCTGTGGTGGTGCACCAATGGACCTGTGGTGGTGCACCAATAGACCTGTGGTGGTGCACCAATAGACCTGTGGTGGTGCACCAATAGACCTGTGGTGGTGCACCAATAGACCTGTGGTGGTGCACCAATAGACCTGTGGTGGTGCACCAATAGACCTGTGGTGGTGCACCAATAGACCTGTGGTGGTGCACCAATAGACCTGTGGTGGTGCACCAATAGACCTGTGGTGGTGCACCAGGTCGTTTCCACGGGAAGGAAGGTATCTGTAGGCCTGGACGTACACGGGTCAACTTTATGTGCAGACTCAGAGACGGTATCCATGTCCCACCCCCGTGTCCCCACAGTGGCACGTAAAAGACCTCGGCCATTCTGCCATAAGTGCAAGGTGGCTGATTACACCGTAACACGCAGACACCTGGGTAGCGCGACTCTTGTTGCTGCTAGCTTTCCACTGGGAGGGAGCGACCCGAATTCCACAGCATTCGGAGAATAAAGTAAAGTAAATGAAATAAAATTAAATGAAATGACATTTTTAAGAGAGGGTCTGAAGTAAAATGTCACTAACATTTTTCCCATCTGGAAAATGTCACATTTTGCCCATCTTGTCTGAACTGGACTCGATCGCACTCTGCTAGAAGTGAGCTACAACAGACATACGTTTTCTTCCACGATCGTTAACACGCAAACTATAAGGAAGGTATCTTTAAGAGATGATCACGAGGTAAATGTCACTAACATGTTGCCCACCTTGTCTGAACTGAACTTGATGGCACTTTGTTCCAAGGTTGCCACAACAGACAGCTAGACATACTTCTTCTTCCACAATCGTTAATAACACGCAAAGAAAGACATCTTAAAAGGCTGAACACAAGGAAAATGTCAGCAACATTTTGCCCATCTTGTCTAAACTGAACTGGATGACACTTTGCTCCAAGTGGGGGTCTACAAAAGACAGACATACTTTTTCTCCCACTTCTTCTCGACGGAACAAACAAACAATATAAGTTGTTTTGTTGCGACGTGTACCGAGTCCTGAGTGTCAGGGTGTGCCTTAAGCACGTGAGGATCGGGTTTGTTCCTTCCTGTGTATAGAGCAAAGTTCAATCGCCCTGGGCTGACCTTGCACCGTAACATCGTTCCAAGGTCGTACGTCTTTGATGACCATACTTTCGCAGGAAAATGTTAGCAGAGTGCAGTCGTGACAAGAGTTAGAAAAATAGGTTTATGACACGGATGACCTTTGTCGCCTTTTTTTTTTTTTTTTTTACTAATATTGGAAGCTTTGGTCTCAGTATCGCATAGTTATGTTTTCTTCAGGTAGATGGTCATTATCGAACAAGATTTGTCTTTGTGTTTGACAACCTATGTAAGTCTAACAGTGACCAGTACTCAACAGAAGTTTCGCTCTGGATAAATGCTCATGTTTCTGCTTCCAAATGAGGAATATCCATGTCTAACGACCATTCTA
>NC_090248.1:21900390-21927890 GCF_037325665.1 Littorina saxatilis | reverse complement strand
GTAAGGTCAATGTAATAGCGGTGTCCCTGTTTGTGACTCCAGCCTCGGTGTGTGTTTAGCAATAATGAGGGTAGTGGTGCGTTCGTTGTTTTAAAGGCTCGTTAAAGATGCAAGGGGTTTGTTGCTCCGAGACCGGTGTTTTAGTCGTAGTGTTTGTGTTGTTCTACGTTATTGTTTGTGTGGCTTTTCTGTGAAGGCGTAGCTTTTTGTTTCGATGTTTCTTTTTTTTTTTTAAGGACCTCTCTCTCTCTCTCTCTCTCTCTCTCTCTCTCTCTCTCTCTCTCTCTCTCTCTCTCTCTCTCTCTCTCTCTCTCTCTCTCTATCTCTCTCTCTAGCTCTCTCTTTTTCTCTCTAGCTCTCTCTCTCTCTCTCTCTCTCTCTCTCTCTCTCTCTCTCTCTCTCTCTCTCTCTCTCTCTCTCTCTCTCTCTCTCATATTTGATTAGTGTAAACAAAACTCAATGATTATACACCCAGGCAAAACTAAATGCATGGTGATCACAACACAATAGAAACACCAACTCGCTCCTCTGAATCTTGATCTCAGTTTAAATGAGTCACCCATTGAGCAAGTAACCAGTCATCGTGTTCTCGGGGTCACAATAGACGCTGAATTAAAGTGGCAGTCCCACCTCAACCGTGTTACCAAAACCTTATCTAAAAACTTGTTCCTTCTCTCCAAATCAAAGCATTACGCTGATACCTCAGCACTCAAGTTGTTTTATTTTGGTCATATTTTACCTCATCTGAATTATGCATCTACACTTTGGGATGGTTGTAGCGATGTTCACTTATGTCGCGCAGCTAAACTTATCATGCCGGGTCCGCAAACATCAACAGATCAAAAGCTTAGCAGCCTTAATTTTTTATCACTTAAACATCAGTTATTAATTAATAAGGCGCTTTTAATGTTTAAGGTTCAAATAAACGAGACCCCACAGTACATGCGATCATTATTTCAGAAAGCAACAGACAGATATGGCTCAAACAAATTAATTTTCCCACTACCCCGTATTGATTTATATAAAACCAGTTTAGCTTTTTCGGGCTCAACAATTTGGAATTCGCTACCATGTGAGATAAAGGGGTCAAGCACGATTAAACACTTCAAAGCGCAGCTTCGCAAATATCTGTTGTCACGAACAGTTACATTCTGAAGCTGTTTCTAGCAAGAATGCATTGCTATCACTAACCTCTATATTTTGTTGATGATGATAATGATGTCGACGATGATCATGATGATGATGATGATGAGGTTGTTGTTGTGTGTGTGTGTGTGCGGGTGTGTGTGCGTGTGTGTGTGTGTGTGTGTGTGTGCGTGTGTGTGTGCGTGTGTGTGTGTGTGTCTGCGTGTGTATGTGTGTGTGCGTGCGTATATGTCTGTGTGTGTGTGTGTGTGTGTGTGTGTGTGTGTGTGTGTGTGTGTGTGTGTGTGTGTGTGTGTGTGTGTGTGTGTGTGTGTCTGTGTGTGTATGTGAGTGTGTGTGTTGTATTGAGTGCGAACGTGATTGCAGGCATGCGGCGCGCGTGCGTGTGCGAGTCGACTTTTCTTTTCCTTTGTATTATATTGACATACATGTACATTTCAATGTTCTATCATGCATTATGTATTCGTATAGGTAATGTTGTAATTAGTAATACTGTATGATTGCGATTGACAATTGTCCTTTTATTGTCTGTATTTTATGTCTTAGTTTAGCAGAGACAGATTGTAAGACTTGGCGTCAGCCTAAAATCTCCATCCTTGAGTAATAAAGTTCGTTCGTTCGTTCGTTCGTTCGTTCGTTCGTTCGTTCGTTCGTTCTCTAGCTCTCTCTCTAGCTCTCTTTTTGTTGTTGTGCGAAACGCACTTGCAGTGTTGATTTCTTGAAAGAGGGAGCAATCAGGAACATGGATTACAATCATTTTAATGATGATAAGGAGTAAGCTGAACGTAGATCAGTCCACCGTTTTGCATCATTGGTTTATGCCTCTGCTTTTTTAGGTGACTGGGCCAATTTGATACTTCTTCTTCTTCTTCTGCGTTCATGGGCTGAAAATCCCCCATACACTCTCGTGTGTTTTGCACGATTGGTATTTTACGTGTATGGCCGTTTTTACCCGGCCAGACATTTAGGCAGCCATACGCCTGTTTCGGGGGACAATTTCATACAAGTTAGCACCACAGGGCATGAGAAACAAACAACATTGTAACGACTCCAATGATACCTTCCTCCTGGGTGACGTTGGGGTTGGTTAGCAAAATGTACACGAACCTTTGCCATCGATAATGTTCCAGATCGGGAACAAAACAATACGAATTCATGCGACCAATGGTTTTGCTTTAAGTGGAGTAAAAGGTTTCTGGTAAAATGTCACTTGATTTTTGCTGAGTTGGGCAAAAATAAAGGTCCCACCTTGGCATCAAATGCTGAGGGGGAGGGGTTTTACGTTTGTCTATTTTATTTTATTTTTTGCATTTCCAGTGGGGATTTGGGGGGTCAACAAGCCGGAACATGCTTGTGGGAGTTCAGCAAGTCAGTGCTACATCGTTTATAGGACAGGCCCTCATCGCGAACTGTCATAGCTTGAAAGCCAATCCCTCTCAGAGGGCGATATTTTCAAATGTCTTCCATATGATCGCCTGTCCGGGGAAGACCCATGGGGGTTTGAAATCGTGCAATAGAGCCGCGCTCAAATGTGAAATCGTCTGCCAGACTTGCAGGATTCTGGTGACAGGCGCGTGGGTTGAGGCTGGAGACAGGGACGGTTTGCAGATAACACTGATCTGTGGATGAGATCTCTGCTTGGTTTTATGCGGTTTTTGGGTTTGTTTGGTTTTTTTTTAAATATTTTTTCTTCTTTTTTTCTTCTCTTTTTTCTTCTTCTTTTTGTGTGTGGGTGGTTGGTTGTGTTTTTATTGGGTTTTTGTTGTTGGGGGGATGGGTTTGTTGGGGGGGGGTGTCTTTTTTTAACCTGATGGTTATGTTTTTCCTCTGTTGATGTAAAATTGTTGTGTCGTTGCTTCCCCATCCCCAACTACACACACACACACACACACACACACACACACACACACACACACACACACACACACCACACACACATACACACACAAGCAAGCACGCACACAGACCCATTAGCCTTATTCTGCATCTCATTTCTGGACTATTAAACGAGTTTCTGCCAAAATTAGTCTTTGCGCATTCAGCACTTTTTCAAATGTCATTAAAAAAAACTACTACCCCCCATTCCCTGCCACCTCCCTTGACAACACAGAGCCACATTCTAAACTAACTAGGTCCAAAAGAAAGAAAATCCCCAAAAAAGTACCATTTAAAAGACCACAACAGTCTCAGTGCGAACCCTATCCGGAATACCAAACTACCAATCAAAGCAATTTCACCGTCTGGCCCAGACATTTTCAGAAGCAGTGCCAGCCATACAAGGATGTACTCTTGTGTCCAGAATCACCAAGGATGTACTTTTTTTGTCCAGAAACACGAGAACGGTAATGGGGCGAAAGTGTGGCGAGACTGGATGGTGCCAGACAGTCCTGTACACGCTTGCATTTCCATTGTGTTAAGAATGTCAAGAGGCCATCCGCGAGGACCGCCTGGGACAGGGGAAACTGTGCTGTTGGGACCACTGGCTGTTTGCTGGGTGACCCGTCTCTCTCTCTCTCTCTCTCTCTCTCTCTCTCTCTCTCTCTCTCTCTCTCTCTCTCTCTCTCTCTCTCTCTCTCTCTCTCTTTCTCTCTCTCTCCTCTCTCTCTCTCTCTCTCTCGCCCTCTTTCTCTCTCTCTCTCCTCTCTCTCCATCCCTTTCTCTCTCTCTCTCTCTCTCTCTCTCTCTCTCTCTCTCTCTCTCGTTTCTGTCGTTTAGTGAGAGACGTCCTGGGATGTGTGATTTTCGTCTGAAGTAGTTTTTCTAATTCAGTTCCCTTTGTTGTGTTTCGCTTTTGTCACTGTTTTTTTGTTGTTTTGTTTTTGTCCATGGTCTTTTTAGCTGTTTTGATTGTTTTTTCGGTTTTCGTTTTCTGTGTTCCGAAAACGTGTGGACTTTTAACTTTGTGGGTTACCGAGAATTATGATAAAGAGCAAGTCTACTTTTTCTTTCTTTCTTTTTCTTTTGATCTCTTTTCTTTTTCTTTAAGTTTTTGCCTTTCTTTTCTTTCTTTCCTCCTTAATTTCTTTCCATTGTCCCCTCTCTTGCCCTCCGAGGTCTCCATCCATGCTGAAAGATCTTCTCACCGTGGTCTCTGTGTGAGGGTCAGTAGGTAATGGAATCACCGCCATTTTGTTGGTTCCGACTTCTTCTTCTTTCATGCCCTATCTTCTTTTGTTCTCTCTTCAGTTCTTTGGCTTTATTACCCTTTCTTTCGAGAGTCCTAACTCTTGTCCTTTAGAGATTTTTATTTCTGCGGCTGTAATATCTTCTGGGCGGGTAAGTAGGTAATAGAATATCTGCCGTTTAGCTTTGTCTTTCTTTCTTCTGTCTTTTTTCTTTCCTTCTTTTTTATATTTAGTCAAGTTTTGACTAAATATTTTAACATCGAGGGGGAATCGAAACGAGGGTCGTGGTGTATGTGTGTGTGTGTGTGCGTGTGTGCGTGTGTGTGTGTGTGTAGAGCGATTCAGACTAAACTACTGGACCGATCTTTATGAAATTTGACATGAGAGTTCCTGGGTATGAAATCCCCATACGTTTTTTTCATTTTTTTGATAAATGTCTTTGATGACGTCATATCCGGCTTTTCGTGAAAGTTGAGGCGGCACTGTCACGCCCTCATTTTTCAACCAAATTGGTTGAAATTTTGGTCAAGTCATCTTCGACGAAGCCCGGGGTTCGGTATTGCATTTCAGCTTGGTGGCTTAAAAATTAATTAATGACTTTGGTCATTAAAAATCGGAAAATTGTAAAAAAAAATAAAAATTTATAAAACGATCCAAATTTACGTTTATCTTATTCTCCATCATTTGCTGATTCCAAAAACATATAAATATGTTATATTCGGATTAAAAACAAGCTCTGAAAATTAAATATATAAAAATTATTATCAAAATTAAATTGTCCAAATCAATTTAAAAACACTTTCATCTTATTCCTTGTCGGTTCCTGATTCCAAAAACATATAGATATGATATGTTTGGATTAAAAACACGCTCAGAAAGTTAAAACAAAGAGAGGTACAGAAAAGCGTGCTATCCTTCTTAGCGCAACTACTACCCCGCTCTTCTTGTCAATTTCACTGCCTTTGCCATGAGCGGTGGACTGACGATGCTACGAGCATACGGTCTTGCTGAAAAATGGCAGCTACTTGACTAAATATTGTATTTTCGCCTTACGCGACTTGTTTCTTTCTTCTTTCTTTTTTCTTTTTTTTCTTTGCAGTTTTCTTTCTTTCCATCTTTCTTTCGGTTCTTTCTTTCTTTCTTTACAGTTCTCACGCTCAGATGAGAGCTTTCTGAGAAAAGTACTGATGACGTTGTAAGTGATTTACCTTTAACCAAAAGTGTTCCTTATCTCAGGTAGAATAAGTTCTTTTGAGAAAGGAACTGATTACTGCGCAAATGTTTAACCAACACGATATGTCTTCTTCCTTAAGAGGGCAATGATGTTGAATGAAAAGGCTAAGAGTTATTGGACATTTCCAGGAATCTAATGCCTTTCTCTCACCGAGAGAGCCCTTGCTGCATACGCACGCAGTCTGATGAACTGAATTCTTGGAAATTTCAGATGCGTACTCCTCAATGCGCAAGTGTTTTCTTCCCTGAAGAAATGATATTACTTAAAACGATGATGATAAATTAATGAAGTAGTAATCGGTGGGTACCTATTACCTTTTTTTATGCATAGCTACTTCCTATTTTGATTTGGAAAATATTGATTTTGCAACGCACCAGGACCAAGTCATTGGGTATCGACCATACCAGCCTTGAAACTGTTCCTGCATGCCCATGCATAGTCTGATTTGGCTAAGGAACATGCATATTCATCTGTCTGTCAGCAGATTTCTTGAGCATTTGTAACAATCTATCTACCTATCTATCTATCTATCTATCTATATATATATATAAAACATCAGAAATTGTGAAAGAAACAATTGAAAGTCAGCAGAGACTTTCTTCCGAGATTTGTTAAAATCTCTTAGCAGAGAGAGAGAGAGAAATAAGTATCCCTTCACAGACAGCCTATTGGGAGCATCAGACCCTCCTCAAGGGGGACCGAGATTTACAGAGCAAAGTCCCTTTGTGGGGGACGTATCGCAAGGTAATCTAGTCCTGAGGAGGACCATTGTATTTGTACCTAGACCAGACACGTGTTTCGACACTATTGTGTCTCATCAGTGGTCAGGTGGTACTGATGGCGAGAGTTGTCAACCCATGGTATCCAACTAAGAAGCAAACCATTCTCTGAATGGTAGCTTCTGTTGGCATGGGAGACTACCCTCATCTGACAACCCCAAGAGGATATCTGTGAAGGGAAACACTTTGATTTAAGGCCAAAGTGTAGAATTGATATTTATTAAGAAAGAATTTAGAAATTTAGACAAGTTTTAACCAAGAAATTAGGTTAAAACAAGGGAAATTTGAAAAAGCCTAAAGGGAGGTAACTCTGTACCAGCCTGCAGATCCAGAAATGGATACGCGAACAAGTTAGATCTAATTTTAAAAAGGTTAAACAGGAAAAGCGGTCAACTTTTCACTGCTGTTCAACACAGGACTTGGTAAAGAAGAAGTTTTCTGCTTTATTCAATTGGATCGCTTTAAAGGCGATGCAACTTTCACGGTGACCACATTATAAAACATCAGAAATTGTGAAAGAAACAATTGAAAGTCAGCAGAGACTTTCTTCCGAGATTTGTTAAAATCTCTTAGCAGAGAGAGAGAGAGAAATAAGTATCCCTTCACAGACAGCCTATTGGGAGCATCAGACCCTCCTCAAGGGGGACCGAGATTTACAGAGCAAAGTCCCTTTGTGGGGGACGTATCGCAAGGTAATCTAGTCCTGAGGAGGACCATTGTATTTGTACCTAGACCAGACACGTGTTTCGACACTATTGTGTCTCATCAGTGGTCAGGTGGTATTGATGGCGAGAGTTGTCAACCCATGGTATCCAACTAAGAAGCAAACCATTCTCTGAATGGTAGCTTCTGTTGGCATGGGAGACTACCCTCATCTGACAACCCCAAGAGGATATCTGTGAAGGGAAACACTTTGATTTAAGGCCAAAGTGTAGAATTGATATTTATTAAGAAAGAATTTAGAAATTTAGACAAGTTTTAACCAAGAAATTAGGTTAAAACAAGGGAAATTTGAAAAAGCCTAAAGGGAGGTAACTCTGTACCAGCCTGCAGATCCAGAAATGGATACGCGAACAAGTTAGATCTAATTTTAAAAAGGTTAAACAGGAAAAGCGGTCAACTTTTCACTGCTGTTCAACACAGGACTTGGTAAAGAAGAAGTTTTCTGCTTTATTCAATTGGATCGCTTTAAAGGCGATGCAACTTTCACGGTGACCACATTATAAAACATCAGAAATTGTGAAAGAAACAATTGAAAGTCAGCAGAGACTTTCTTCCGAGATTTGTTAAAATCTCTTAGCAGAGAGAGAGAGAGAAATAAGTATCCCTTCACAGACAGCCTATTGGGAGCATCAGACCCTCCTCAAGGGGGACCGAGATTTACAGAGCAAAGTCCCTTTGTGGGGGACGTATCGCAAGGTAATCTAGTCCTGAGGAGGACCATTGTATTTGTACCTAGACCAGACACGTGTTTCGACACTATTGTGTCTCATCAGTGGTCAGGTGGTACTGATGGCGAGAGTTGTCAACCCATGGTATCCAACTAAGAAGCAAACCATTCTCTGAATGGTAGCTTCTGTTGGCATGGGAGACTACCCTCATCTGACAACCCCAAGAGGATATCTGTGAAGGGAAACACTTTGATTTAAGGCCAAAGTGTAGAATTGATATTTATTAAGAAAGAATTTAGAAATTTAGACAAGTTTTAACCAAGAAATTAGGTTAAAACAAGGGAAATTTGAAAAAGCCTAAAGGGAGGTAACTCTGTACCAGCCTGCAGATCCAGAAATGGATACGCGAACAAGTTAGATCTAATTTTAAAAAGGTTAAACAGGAAAAGCGGTCAACTTTTCACTGCTGTTCAACACAGGACTTGGTAAAGAAGAAGTTTTCTGCTTTATTCAATTGGATCGCTTTAAAGGCGATGCAACTTTCACGGTGACCACATTATAAAACATCAGAAATTGTGAAAGAAACAATTGAAAGTCAGCAGAGACTTTCTTCCGAGATTTGTTAAAATCTCTTAGCAGAGAGAGAGAGAGAAATAAGTATCCCTTCACAGACAGCCTATTGGGAGCATCAGACCCTCCTCAAGGGGGACCGAGATTTACAGAGCAAAGTCCCTTTGTGGGGGACGTATCGCAAGGTAATCTAGTCCTGAGGAGGACCATTGTATTTGTACCTAGACCAGACACGTGTTTCGACACTATTGTGTCTCATCAGTGGTCAGGTGGTACTGATGGCGAGAGTTGTCAACCCATGGTATCCAACTAAGAAGCAAACCATTCTCTGAATGGTAGCTTCTGTTGGCATGGGAGACTACCCTCATCTGACAACCCCAAGAGGATATCTGTGAAGGGAAACACTTTGATTTAAGGCCAAAGTGTAGAATTGATATTTATTAAGAAAGAATTTAGAAATTTAGACAAGTTTTAACCAAGAAATTAGGTTAAAACAAGGGAAATTTGAAAAAGCCTAAAGGGAGGTAACTCTGTACCAGCCTGCAGATCCAGAAATGGATACGCGAACAAGTTAGATCTAATTTTAAAAAGGTTAAACAGGAAAAGCGGTCAACTTTTCACTGCTGTTCAACACAGGACTTGGTAAAGAAGAAGTTTTCTGCTTTATTCAATTGGATCGCTTTAAAGGCGATGCAACTTTCACGGTGACCACATTATAAAACATCAGAAATTGTGAAAGAAACAATTGAAAGTCAGCAGAGACTTTCTTCCGAGATTTGTTAAAATCTCTTAGCAGAGATAGAGAGAGAAATAAGTATCCCTTCACAGACAGCCTATTGGGAGCATCAGACCCTCCTCAAGGGGGACCGAGATTTACAGAGCAAAGTCCCTTTGTGGGGGACGTATCGCAAGGTAATCTAGTCCTGAGGAGGACCATTGTATTTGTAGTACCTAGACCAGACACGTGTTTCGACACTATTGTGTCTCATCAGTTATATATATATATATATATATATATGTATATATATCTACGTACGTACGTACGTACGTACGTATGTATGTATGTATGACCGGCACGGTTGGCCTAGTGGTAAGGCGTCCGCCCCGTGATCGGGAGGTCGTGGGTTCGAACCCCGGCCGGGTCATACCTAAGACTTTAAAATTGGCAATCTAGTGGCTGCTCCGCCTGGCGTCTGGCATTATGGGGTTAGTGCTAGGACTGGTTGGTCCGGTGTCAGAATAATGTGACTGGGTGAGACATGAAGCCTGTGCTGCGACTTCTGTCTTGTGTGTGGCGCACGTTATATGTCAAAGCAGCACCGCCCTGATATGGCCCTTCGTGGTCGGCTGGGCGTTAAGCAAACAAACATACATACAAATGTATGTATGTATGTATGTATGTATGTATGTATGTATTTATCTGTCTGTCTGTCTATCTATCTATCCGGATCTATCTATTTGGTCTCAGTACAGTTACGAGAGAGAGAGAGAGAGACAGAGACAGAGACAGAGAGAGACAGAGAGAGACAGAGACAGAGACAGAGACAGACAGAGAGAGAGAGACAGAGACAGACAGAGAGACAGACAGAGAGAGACAGAGACGGAGACAGAGACAGAGAGTCAAAAGGAAACAGACAGACAGATCGACAGACAGTGACGGTCCACAAAATGGCAAGACCTACTCCCGAGGCGCAGTAATATGGTACACGACAGGCCCATCGACCCACATAATGACAGCGATTCTATTACCTACTGACCCTCAGACGGAGAACATGGCCACCGGATCTTTCAGGGGAAAAGGGGGAGAAAGCAAAAAAGGAAAAAAAGAACGAAAGAAAAACGCAAAGAAAGAAAGAAAGAAAGACAGAAGAAAAGAACAAAAGAAATACGTAAAGAAAGAAAGAAAGAAAGAAAGAAAGAAAGAAAGAAAGAAATACGCGATCTTGCTTGAATAAAACACTTTTTAAAGTGATCAGTAGTTTTCTTGATAAGCACGCTATCTTATTGAGATAATTACAAGATTCGTGTCAGAATGACGTCAACAATTCACGATTTTCTTCAGACACTCTCAAAGTATCTCATTTGAGACGAGTACATCCGGATCGCTCTTCTTGCAATTGTGAGCAGCTATCGTGAATCTATTTTTTTCATTGACACGTTTTTAGCCCCTTCAGACCTCTTGAGACGAGGACAGTAGTGGAGATTGATAAAATCATTAATTTCAGATTTGTAAGTGGACCACCTTCATTTTCAAGGACACGCGTTGCTTTGAGTGAGAATTGGAGTGTTTCGCTTCTTTACGAAAGTTACCTGAAACTGAAACCCCGAAGCTACCCAATTCAGGCATGGCTTTACGATACATTACTGTTCGAAGTTTCTGCTTGCAAAATGAAATGTAGAGTGAAATCCTTGTTTAAAAATATAATCATTTAGTTCCGAGTTTTCAAGTGAAGCATGCACCTTAATTTTCAAAGACCCAAACAGATCTGTGAGGAAAAAACGAACTGATTCGTCACTTTACGAAACTCGCCTGCAACAATACCGGAAGCTGTCCAAATACCGCAATGCTTTAAAATAATAAAAATAAAAAAGATTTCTCAAGATGTTAGTCCTTTGAAGCTCACAAAAGAGTTGTAAATAACACGGTATGCAGAATCTGCTTGAGCAATGAAATCTTGCATGCATTTGGCAAAACCCCAGCCTAAAGACTTTTAAGACCTTTCATTCTCGGATTGTTTCTTGATCGAGACCCTTATTTATTAATACACTTTAAGATTCCCTCTCTTTTTAGAAAAATGATGATAGGTTAGAGCGGACAGAAAACGAGGACTTAGGCCTAGCTCAGCTATAAGAGTGGCCACCTCTTTGATCTTTGAAGATTTCACAAAGTCCTCATTTTAACTTCATTTAGTCATCATTATTTGTCTGTTTGACAGAGACAACTGGGTCGACGTTTTAGTGAAAAATTCGTTTTCTCGTCAATTTAATGTTCCATAATTTAAACATGTTTGCATTTGGTTTTTGTCAATTGAACGTTAACGGACTATCTGTTCTGGAATTCTTCAGAAGCTGAATGACCAACATTCAAAAAAAACCTTTACCTCGCCCGCATCTTGCAAGCGAGTTTCGTCTGTCTGTCTGCTTAAAATACCAGTGGGTCGACGAACTGTGAATGTGACGTTTTGTTTTGTCATCAATAAAAACATTCCAATAACCTACCGTTCTTGTTTTTATATTTAGTCAAGTTTTGACTAAATATTTTAACATCGAGGGGGAATCGAAACGAGGGTCGTGGTGTATGTGCGTGTGTCTGTGTGTCTGTGTGTCTGTGTGTCTGTGTGTCTGTGTGTCTGTGTGTGTGTGTGTAGAGCGATTCAGACTAAACTACTGGACCGATCTTTATGAAATTTGACATGAGAGTTCCTGGGTATGAAATCCCCATACCTTTTTTTCATTTTTTTGATAAATGTCTTTGATGACGTCATATCCGGCTTTTCGTGAAAGTTGAGGCGGCACTGTCACGCCCTCATTTTTCAACCAAATTGGTTGAAATTTTGGTCAAGTAATCTTCGACGAAGCCCGGACTTCGATATTGCATTTCAGCTTGGTGGCTTAAAAATTAATTAATGACTTTGGTCATTAAAAATCTGAAAATTGTAAAAAAAAATAAAAATTTATAAAACGATCCAAATTTACGTTTATCTTATTCTCCATCATTTGCTGATTCCAATAACATATAAATATGTTATATTCGGATTAAAAACAAGCTCTGAAAATTAAATATATAAAAATTATTATCAAAATTAAATTGTCCAAATCAATTTAAAAACACTTTCATCTTATTCCTTGTCGGTTCCTGATTCCAAAAACATATAGATATGATATGTTTGGATTAAAAACACGCTCAGAAAGTTAAAACAAAGAGAGGTACAGAAAAGCGTGCTATCCTTCTTAGCGCAACTACTACCCCGCTCTTCTTGTCAATTTCACTGCCTTTGCCATGAGCGGTGGACTGACGATGCTACGAGTATACGGTCTTGCTGAAAAATGGCATTGCGTTCACTTTCATTCTGTGAGTTCGACAGCTACTTGACTAAATATTGTATTTTCGCCTTACGCGACTTGTTTATATTTAGTCAAGTTTTGACTAAATATTTTAACATCGAGGGGGAATCGAAACGAGGGTCGTGGTGTATGTGCGTGTGTCTGTGTGTGTGTGTGTGTCTGTGTGTGTGTGTGTGTGTGTGTAGAGCGATTCAGACTAAACTACTGGACCGATCTTTATGAAATTTGACATGAGAGTTCCTGGGTATGAAATCCCCGAACGTTTTTTTCATTTTTTTTATAAATGTCTTTGATGACGTCATATCCGGCTTTTCGTGAAAGTTGAGGCGGCACTGTCACGCCCTCATTTTTCAACCAAATTGGTTGAAATTTTGGTCAAGTAATCTTCGACGAAGCCCGGGGTTCGGTATTGCATTTCAGCTTGGTGGCTTAAAAATTAATTAATGACTTTGGTCATTAAAAATCTGAAAATTGTAAAAAAAAATAAAAATTTATAAAACGATCCAAATTTACGTTTATCTTATTCTCCATCATTTGCTGATTCCAAAAACATATAAATATGTTATATTCGGATTAAAAACAAGCTCTGAAAATTAAATATATAAAAATTATTATCAAAATTAAATTGTCCAAATCAATTTAAAAACACTTTCATCTTATTCCTTGTCGGTTCCTGATTCCAAAAACATATAGATATGATATGTTTGGATTAAAAACACGCTCAGAAAGTTAAAACAAAGAGAGGTACAGAAAAGCGTGCTATCCTTCTTAGTGCAACTACTACCCCGCTCTTCTTGTCAATTTCACTGCCTTTGCCATGAGCGGTGGCCTGACGATGCTACGAGTAAAATGGCATTGCGTTTCATTCTGTGAGTTCGACAGCTATTTGACTAAATATTGTATTTTCGCCTCACGCGACTTGTTTTTAATTCTGAATGACCCATAGTTTGCTGCCATCAGTTTGTTTGTTTGTTCGTTCATGGGCTGAAACTCCCACGGCTTTTACGTGTGTGGCCGTTTTTACCCCGCCATTTAGGCAGCCATGTGTTTCTATAACCCACCGAACTCTAACATGGATTACAGGATCTTTTTCGTGCGCACTTGGTCTTGTGCTTGCGTGTACACACGGGGGGTGTTCGGACACCGAGCAGAGTCTGCACACAAAGTTGACTCTGAGAAATAAATCTCTCGCCGAACGTGGGGACGAACTCACGCTGACAAGCGGCCAACTGGATACAAATCCAGCTCGCTACCGACTGAGCTACATCCCCGCCCGCTGCCGTCAGTAACCCAGTGATTTCGCAAAATAGAACATGTTCGTGTCGAATCTCTTCAGCGTTAATTGCGCACACGAGCGACAAACAAAAGAGTGTTTCGAGAGACAACAAGTGTAGCAAATGTCTGAGTGGAAAATCAATGTTGCCTGGCTTGCCTGGTCGTCTTCTGGCTTCCTGTTTGTGTGGGCAAGTATGTGTGTGTGTGTGTGTGTGTGTGAGAGGGAGTGTGTGTGTGTGTGTGAGTGTGAGTGTGTGTGTGCGTGTGTGTGTGTCTGTGTCACTGTGTCTGTGTTTATGTGTGTGTGTGTGTGTCTGTCTGTCTGTCTGTCTGTTCGTCTGTGAGTCTCTCTCTCTCTCTCTTTCTCTCTCTCTCTCTCTCTCTCTCTCTCAAAGAAAGCAACACACACACACACACACACACACACACACACCTCCCCATCCCACCTCCTTCCCCTCCTACTCACCCTTACTCTTCTGCTCCTACCCCTCATCACGCACACGCAAAGACTCTTTTCTTTCTTCCGTGACCAACCCACTCGCTTCCTGATTTCTTACATTTAAGATATTTCGGACACCCTCTCCCACCAAACACTCCACAGAGAGAAAAACTTTCTCTGATCAATCTTTGCTCCTACGCCTACACACGAACTCCGGCACCAACACCAACCCATCCTCGAAAGATCAAGGATTCTTTGTTGAAAGTCCGAAAAAATGCTGTAAACAAAGTGATGTCTACATTCCTTTTTGAGTATCGAGACCTGGGAGTCATGTCTAGTCGTAAGTTCAGAGCAACAAGTGACAACATGTTTTACGCCTCTGTTTTTTAAGTTCTGTCTTTTTACATTTAGTCAAGTTTTGACTAAATGATTTAACATAGAGGGGGGAATCGAGACGAGGGTCATGGTGTGTGTGTGTGAGTGTGTGTGTGTGTGTGTGTGTGTGTGTGTGTGTGTGTGTGTGTGTGTGTGTGTCTTGTGTGTGTGTCTGTGTGTCTGTGTGTGTGTAGAGCGATTCAGAGTAAACTACTGGACCGATCTTTATGAAATTTTTCATGAGAGTTTCTGGGTATGATATCCCCAGACTTTTTTTTCATTTTTTCGATAAATGTCTTTGATGATGTCATATCTGGCATTTTGTAAAGGTTGAGGCGGCACTGTCACACCCTCATTTTTCAATCAAATTGATCGAAATTTTGGCCAAGCAATTTTCGACGAAGGCCGGACTTTGGGATTGCATTTCAGCTTGGAGGCTTAAAAATTAATTAATGACTTTGGTCATTAAAAATCTGAAAATTGTAATTAAAATTATTTTTTATAAAACGATCCAAAATTACGTTTATCGTATTTTTCATCATTTTCTGATTCCAAAAACATATAAATATGTTATATTCGGATTAAAAACAAGCTCTGAAAATTAAAAATATAAAAATTATGATTAAAATTAAATTTCCGAAATCAAAAAACAATTTCATCTTATTCCTTGTCCGTTCCTGATTCCAAAAACATATAGATATGATATGTTTGGATTAAAAACACATTCAGAGAGTTAAAAAGAATAGAGATATAGAAAAGCGTGCTATCCTCCTCAGCGCAACCGCTACCGCGCTTTTCTGGATTGTTAATTTCACTGCCTTCGCCACGAGCGGTGGACAGACGATGCTACGAGTGTACGGTCTTGCGGAAAAAATGCAATGCGTTCAGTTTCATTCTGTGAGTTCGACTGAGCTTGACTAAATGTTGTATTTTCGCCTTACGCGACTTGTTTTCTTTTTAATTAAAAAAAAATGTGTAGGTTAAAATAAAGTTGGGTGGGGGGGGGGGGGAGCCTTTATTAAGTGAGGACGTGATGTCGGTAGTTGTGGTTAGGGGGAGTACTTTGCTATGCTAAGGTTTTCTACCTTGGAAATTTCCACTAGGAAAACGTTGAGTTTGCCCTTGAGAGAGAACAAAAACACAGCAATTAAAGATTCGTCTTTCATTGAGTTCCCAACCTGCAAGCTTGTGGGTTTTTTCCGCAAAAAACAACAACAACAACAACAACAGTAACGCACGTGGATTACAGACAAACACAATTGTTTGTGTCTGAACTTGAACCACCCTGAAATAATTGCTAACTCTAACAATCATTGATAGCTTGACAAATAACAGAAACGTGCACGTAAGCCTATTGTGAAGCATGTCACTTATATCGATGTTGTCAGTATGTGACCCCACCCATGCACCTACTTTATTCAAGATACAATCGAACCTGCCTTGGCGACCACCTCTGGGTAACGATCCCTAAATTGCCCATTTCGACCACCCCTAAGAAACCCCGACGAGGTTCTTTCCTAGTATGATTCCCCTTTCCATACGGACCACCTGTATTTAAGGACCTCTTTTAGAACCGGCACGGTTGGCCTAGTGGTAAGGCGTCCGCCCCGTGATCGGGAGGTCGTGGGTTCGAACCCCGGCCGGGTCTTACCTAAGACTTTAAAATTGGCAATCTAGTGGCTGCTCCGCCTGGCGTCTGGCATTATGGGGTTAGTGCTAGGACTGGTTGGTCCGGTGTCAGAATAATGTGACTGGGTGAGACATAAAGCCTGTGCTGCGACTTCTGTCTTGTGTGTGGCGCACGTTATATGTCAAAGCAACACCGCCCTGATATGGCTCTTCAAACAAAAACCTCTTTTAGTCTGTCCCTAGGGAGGTCGTTATAGGCAAGTTCCACCGTAGATCCTTCCCCTGTAAATCATGTAGTCAGCCATCCCAGATCTCTCAATGCTATATTCGGAGAAAGAGCATCCTTCCATTTCAACATGTACCACGAATCAACAGCCGGGCTGGGCGGGGATGTAGCTCAGTCGGTAGCGCGCTGGATTTGTATCCAGTTGGCCGCTGTCAGCGTGAGTTCGTCCCCACGTTCGGCGAGAGATTTATTTCTCAGAGTCAACTTTGTGTGCAGACTCTCCTCGGTGTCCGAACACCCCCGTGTGTACACGCAAGCACAAGACCAAGTGCGCACGAAAAAGATCCTGTAATCCATGTCAGAGTTCGGTGGGTTATAGAAACACGAAAATACCCAGCATGCTTCCTCCGAAAGCGGCGTATGGCTGCCTAAATGGCGGGGTAAAAAACAGTCATACACGTAAAATTCCACTCGTGCAAAAAAAAAACACGAGTGTACGTGGGAGTTTCAGCCCACGAACGCAGAAGAAGAAGAAGAAGAAAACAACCTGGCTGCTTCCTAAGCAGACCGAGTGGATTTTTTTCTGAATATTTTTTTTAGACCGGTCTCCATCCGCAAAATAAAATTGAGCAAAAAAAGTTCTCGCTCTACAAAGAAAGCAGCGGGGCTGTTTGTTTTCGGTATGTGTTCAAACGGAAGGATGTTCTTATGCCATGTAAAATCCCTCACGGGATGTGGGGTGGGAGGGCATCCTGAACTCAGGTCAAAATGAGTTCGGCTCATTCTCTCCCTGACCGGACGCTATGTACAGTCCTACGCGAATCTATCAAAACAAAAATACAGAGTTATCTCCCATTTGGTTTTCGCGAGCACTGATCTAAATTTGAGATCAGTGTTCGCGAGACGAAAATGATTGCAGATTGGCCGACTTCGACAGTGATCTCCGTTCTGTTCTTCACAGTTATGATAAAGACATCGTTCTAAGGTCAAAACAGGTCGAAATTTTGGGACTGCTGCCGGAAGGAGACCGTAATATATTTGTTTGTTTGTTTGTTTGCTTAACGCCCAGCCGACCACGAAGGGCCATATCAGGGCGGTGCTCCTTTTGACATATAACGTGCGCCACACACAAGACAGAAGTCGCAGCACATGCTTCATGTCTCCCCCAGTCACATTATTCTGACACCGGACCAACCAGTCCTAGCACTAACCCCATAATGCCAGACGCCAGGCGGAGCAGCCACTAGATTGCCAATTTTAAAGTCTTAGGTATGACCCGGCCGGGGTTCGAACCCACGACCTCCCGATAACGGGGCGGACGCCTTACCACTAGGCTAACCGTGCCGGTCCCCGTAATATATGGTTTCATCACTGTCAACTGGTTACAGAAAAAATCGTCTGCTCCAGTGAGCGCCGAAATCAAACGGTTGGTAAATGCACATGTAAGGATAAGAGCGTTGTTGATTATTGCATCCTGTCAAAAGATTTGTTCTCGAAAGTTAAATATTTTTCTGTGATGGAATTTTGTGAAATGTATTCTGACGTACACTGTCCTGTTGTTTTGCATTTATTAAAACATAATGAAGTACGCGCTAACGATTGCCTAGCAGACGATGTGGAAAAAAACCAAAAATGAAGATTTGCTGTCTAAAAGTAGAGAAAAGGATAACAAGTACACAAAACCAAAATGGGATAATAACAATGGGACCAAGTTAGCTTTTGTAGTTAATCTGAATGAGGATGATATTTATACTGTTGAAACTAAATTACAAAATATGCTAGCTACAAGTGAGAGTACGACAACAGATGACGTTGATAGTGTTACTAATAAGATTTGTGATATTTTAAATTGTTCTGCTGAGAAAATCGGTGTAATTAAAGAACAAAAATTTATGAAAAAGCCACGTTCAAAGAAATTCAAACTGCAACAACCATGGTTTAGTGCAATTTGCAAAGAGAAAGGAAAAATATTTTTACGTGCGAAAAACAAAGCAAGACGCTTTAAAAATGTGTTCAATGAACATGAAAAAAGAGTGCTTTTAAAGAATACAAAAAGACAATAAAAAAGGAATGCAAGTTGTATCATAATGAGTTCGTTAAAACTTTGAGAAAGTTAAGAAGTACTGACCCGAAAGCATACTGGAATCTTCTAAATAAAAATAAAAATAAAAAAAATAATTCCAAAACTAACTATCCAACTTGTTCGGAGTTTTTCGAACATTTCACTAAACTACAAGAGTGTGATGAAAATGAAATGGATGATAGTAATGAACCTTTAAATGAAGCAAGTAATGAATTTCTTAATGCGCCTTTTACAAAGGAGGAAGTTATCAAATGTATAGACAAGCTGAAAAACAATAAGGCATGCGGTCAGGATAAAATAATTAATGAGTATTTAAAAGCGTCACATGATCGAATGATTGATATTTATGTATTGTTGTTTAATGTTGTTTTGCAGTCAGGAAAGGTTCCAACACAATGGGCTGTAGGTGAAATTATTCCATTGTACAAAAATAAAGGCTCCCAAGCTGACCCCACAAATTATAGAGGAATTACTATACTCAGTTGCTTCGGAAAACTTTTCAGTGCAATTTTAAATGCTAGGTTATCAAACTTTTTGGAGAGTAATAATAAATTAGGTCAAGAACAAACAGGTTTCCGCACAGGTTTTTCAACACTAGACCATGTTTTTACTTTGCATTGTATATTAAAAAAAATTCTCAACAAAAAGAAGCGACTGTTTTGTGCATTTGTAGACTATGAAAAAGCGTTTGATAAAGTTCGCCGTGCATTTTTATGGGAGAAATTAGTTAGTTCTGATGTTAATGGGAAGTTTTTAAAAACTGTAAGAAATTTGTACGAAAATGTCAAGTCTTGCGTTAAAGTTAATAGTGAGTGTTCTGGATATTTCCCAGTTTGTGTGGAGTTAGACAAGTGGAAAACTTGTCACAGCTGTTTTTTGCTCTATTTTTAAATGATCTAAAGCCTTTTCTGTTGGAAAACAGTAATGGTTTACAATCTATGTCAAGAGAGGCTATTGTGGTTGGAATGGATGATACTGATGTAAATGCTTTGTTTCAAATGTTTTTATTACTGTATGCGGATGATACTGTGATCTGCTCAGAGTCTGAAAAAAACCTGCAAGAATGTTTAAACAAAATGCACGAATACTGTTTAAAATGGCGTCTAAATATTAATGTAAACAAAACGAAAGTTATAGTTTTTTCCAGAGGTAAAATTAGAAATAAACCATTGTTTACGTATAATGGCAATTTAATCGAAGTAGTGTTTGATGTAATGTACTTGGGCCTTAAGATTAATTATGATAATAAATTTTCAGTCGAACAGAAGAATCTAAATGATCGTGCCTCAAGGGCAATGTTTGTTCTTTTGCGTACTTGTAGACAATTGTCACTGCCTGTGGACATACAAGTTGACCTGTTCGATAAAATGATTGCTCCAATTTTACTATACGGATGTGAAGTATGGGGTTTTGGTTCCTGTGAACTTGCTACTAAACTTCAATTGCGTTTTTATAAAATTGTTTTCAAACTAAAAAAATCAACTCCAAATGCTATGATATTTGGTGAACTTGGAAGATATCCACTAGATGTTAATATGAAATGTAGAATGCTTTGCTATTGGTATAAACTGATTAGTCCTATTCATAAAAATAAATTTTCAAGTATTGTGTATTGCTTTACATATAAATTGTATATCAACAAGATGATTGAATCTAATTATTTATGTTTTATTGAAAAAAACTTAAATGAAATTGGTCTCTCTGGCCTTTGGACTTTTCAAGAAAATGTTCAATACTCAAGCGCATGGTTTAAAACGAAAGTAAAAAGAAGCTTGTATGACCAGTATATCCATAAATGGTTTACAGAAATTGGAACAAAAAATATGTTTTGGAATTATCGAATGTTTAAAGATATTTTTGCATGTGAAGACTATGTCACACACCTGCCATATCAGCAATGTGTTTCAATGATGAAGTTTAGAACATTAAACAACAATTTGCCTGTACAGAAAGAACGTTATCTTAACATCCCGAGGTCAGAAAGAACTTGCACCAAATGTGTATCACAAGACATAGGTGATGAATTCCATTATTTATTTGTCTGTGATTTTTTCAAAGAAGAAAGAGCTGAGTTGTTACCACCTTACTATTGGAAAAAACCTAATGCACTTAAATTTAAAAAGTTGTTTGCTACTAAGAAAAAGAAATTGCTAAAGAATATTTTGGACTTTATTAAAAGAATTTGTAACAGTTTTTCATAGTTTTTTATTTTTTTATTTTTTTTATTTACTATATTAGCATATATCATGATTGTATCTATTGTTCAAAATGCCCCCATGGGTTATGGACTAATAAAACTTGAACTTGAACTTGGTTGATTATCGTATATCACGTGACACATTTGCCATATTTAGAGTTGTTTGCACAGTAAATACAGCCGCGAAAAATAGCTCGCTTGAAATTGTCTTACATATCAATTCCTTTGCAATTTAAAAATTACAAAACACCATAAAAAATCTTTATCGACGATCGCGAATCTGCTAAGGCCAAAAAAAAAATAGGTCTGTTTACGGTAACCCGACCGACCCTAGTTTTTTCGCGCGACCCTAGACTTTTTTTTGGCATTTGGGGGGAAAAAAAAAAATCTTGTTTTTTTGGCAAAATAACGTAAAAATATGGTTTTTTGGAAAAAAAAAAAAAAAAAAAAAAAAAACAATCCCGACCTACCGACCCTATTTTTTGTGCCTATGTTACCGTAAACAGACCTATTTTTTTTTGGCCTTATATCAATAATACATTACAAAAAGCTCTAAATATGTTAAAAAAAATCGGTTTCCTTGCCAGACAAGGTAACTCAAGGCATCCTGTCAGGGAGAGGATGAGCCGAACTCATTTTGACCTGAGTTCAGGATGGGTGGGAGGGGTGTTTGTACATGTGGAAGAATGCTCTTAAGCCATGTAAAATCCCTCACGGGATGTGGGGTGGGAGGGGTGTTTGTACATGTGGAAAAATGCTCTTAAGCCATGTAAAATCCCTCACGGAATGTGGGGTGAGGGGTGTTTGTACATGTGGAAAAATGCTCTTAAACCATGTAAAATCCCTCACGGGATGTGGGGTGGGAGGGGTGTTTGTACATGTGGAAGAATGCTCTTATCCCATATAAAAGCCTGGCCGGATATGTGGTGGGTGTTGTGTACGTCCGTGTGGAAGAATGCTCTAATTCTATGTAAAAGCCAGGCCGGATCTGTGGTGGTTTACACGATCGTTTACACGGGAAAGAAGATGCCTTTAATCTTGTTTACGAATTTTCTCTGCTTGTGATTTCACGTGTCGTTGTACGTTGTTGACCCGAAGGTATATCGATGCGCGAAGGACGAAAGAAAAGTGGTAATATTCCGTGCTGTCGTTCTCCTTGGTATTGTGACGTCATTGCTTGTCAATTCTGGCGGGATCGTCATTAACTTACTTCCTCGTTAATTGGCGTGCACATGCGAGACAATCCAATAAGTGCTAGGGTGACGTTTGACAGTAACATAATTATAAAACAAATTGCAGCAGTAAACAAGGGTGGGCACATTGTTATTCAACAACTTATTGTTCTGAATGCCCTTTCCTTTTGGTTTCATTGAATTATCTTGGTTTCACATATTTGACTTAGTTTATACATTTACACAACTTTTTTTACTTTTTTAAAATCAAAAATGTTTTTCGTATAAACATTGATTCCGAATAGAGTTGTGCAATAAACCACTTCATGTTTAACAGCCGTTCAGCAACAAAACTTAATGCTCTTTCTAAATTAAGAAAGGAAACGTGTATAGTCTGTGGGTTTTCTTTTTAATGTTAATATGATAGTGTTAACAAAGCTTTAAAATGTCAGATCTGGTTAATGTCCCATTTCTTACGTCAAACAAAAGTACGAGTCAGTTGTTTTGCATGAGAAGTGCATCCATTAGATAACACACGCGAAACTGAACTAGAACTATATACAAACATAACAAGTCGCGTAAGGCGAAAATACAATATTTAGTCAAGTAGCTGCCGAACTCACAGAATGAAACTGAACGCAATGCCATTTTTCAGCAAGACCGTATACTCGTAGCATCGTCAGTCCACCGCTCATGGCAAAGGCAGTGAAATTGACAAGAAGAGCGGGATAGTAGTTGCGCTAAGAAGGATAGCACGCTTTTCTGTACCTCTCTTTGTTTTAACTTTCTGAGCGTGTTTTTAATCCAAACATATCATATCTATATGTTTTTGGAATCAGGAACCGACAAGGAATAAGATGAAAGTGTTTTTAAATTGATTTCGACAATTTAATTTTGATAATAATTTTTATATATTTAATTTTCAGAGCTTGTTTTTAATCCGAATATAACATATTTATATGTTTTTGGAATCAGCAAATGATGGAGAATAAGATAAACGTAAATTTGGATCGTTTTATAAATTTTTTTTTTTTTTTACAATTTTCAGATTTTTAATGACCAAAGTCATTAATTAATTTTTAAGCCACCAAGCTGAAATGCAATACCGAAGTCCGGGCTTCGTCGAAGATTACTTGACCAAACTTTCAACCAATTTGGTTGAAAAATGAGGGCGTGACAGTGCCGCCTCAACTTTCACGAAAAGCCGGATATGACGTCATCAAAGACATTTATCAAAAAAATGAAAAAAACGTTCGGGGATTTCATACCCAGGAACTCTCATGTTAAATTTCATAAAGATCGGTCCAGTAGTTTAGTCTGAATCGCTCTACACACACACACACACACACACACACACACACACAGACACACACACACACGCACATACACCACGACCCTCGTTTCGATTCCCCCTCGATGTTAAAATATTTAGTCAAAACTAAATATAAAAAGAAGTTGGTCTCGGCAGTATAGCGCCGATAACATGAGTCCCTGCAATGTGATTGGTCGATTTGCAGGACGAGTATTTCTGTATCTCCTTGTCCTCTTTTAAGAGGGGGAATCGAAACGAGGGTCGTGGTGTATGTGTGTATGTGTGTCTGTGTGTGTGTGTGTAGAGCGATTCAGAGTAAACTACTGGACCGATCTTTATGAAATTTTACATGAGAGTTCCTGGGCATGATATCCCCTGACATTTTCTTCATTTTTTTGATAAATGTCTTTGATGACGTCATATCCCGCTTTTCGTAAAAGTTGAGGCGGCACTGTCACACCCTCATTTTTTAATAAATTTGATTGAAATTTTTGGCCAAGCAATTTTCGACGAAGGCCGGACTTTGGTATTGAATTTCAGCTTAGAGGCTTAAAAATTAATTGATAATTTTGGTCATTAAAAATCTGAAAATTGTAATTAAAATTATTTTTTTATAAAACGATCCAAAAACAAGTTCATCTTATTTGTCATTATTGCTGATTCCAAAAACATATAAATATGTTATATTCGGACTAAAAACAAGCTCTGAAAATTAAAAATATAACAATTATGATTAAAATCAAGTTTCCGAAATCGATTTAAAATCACTTTTATCTTATTCCTTGTCCGTTCCTGATTCCAAAAACATATAGATATGATTTGTTTGGATTAAAAACACGCTCAGAACAAGCGGTGGACAGATGATGCTACGAGTATACGGTCTTGAGGAAAAAATGCAGTGCGTTCAGTTTCATTCTGTGAGTTCGACTGAGCTTGACTAAATGTTGTATTTTCGCCTTACGCGACTTGTTACATTTAGTCAAGTTTTGACTAAATGTTTTAACATAGTTTTTTATTTAAATTTGTTTTTTCTCTCTTCTTTTTACATTTAGTCAAGTTTTGACTAAATGTTTTAACATAGAGGGGGAATCGAGACGAGGGTCGTGGTGTATGTGTGTGTGTGTGTGTGTGTGTGTGTGTATGTGTGTGTGTATATGTGTGTGTGTGTGTGTGTGTGTGTGTGTGTGTGTGTGTGTGTGTGTGTGTGTCTGTGTGTCTGTGCGTGTGTGTGTGTAGAGCGATTCAGACTAAACTACTGGACCGATCTTTATGAAATTTTACATGAGAGTTCCTGGGTATGAAATCCCCAGACATTTTTTTCTTTTTTTCGATAAATGTCTTTAATGACGTCATATCCGGCTTTTTGTAAAATTTGAGGCGGCACTGTCACACCTTCAGTTTTCAATCAAATTGATTGAAATTTTGGCAAAGCAATCTTCGACAAAGGCCGGACTTCGGTATTGCATTTCAGCATGGAGGCTTACAAATTAATTAATGACTTTGGTCATTAAAAATCTGAAAATTGTAATTAAAATTTTTTTTATAAAACGATCCAAAATTACTTTTATTTTATTCTTCATCTTGTTCTGATTCCAAAAACATATAAATATGTTATATTCAGATTAAAAAGAAGCTCTGAAAATTAAAAATATAAAAATTATGATTAAAATTAAATTTCCGAAATCGTTTTAAAAACAATTTCATCTTATTCCTTGTCGGTTCCTGATTCCAAAAACATATAGATATGATATGTTTGGATTAAAAACACGCTCAGAAAGTTAAAACGAAGAGAGGTACAGTAAAGCGTGCTATGCAGCACAGCGCAACCGCTACCGCGCTGAACAGGCTCGTCACTTTCACTGCCTTTTGCACTGGCGGCGGACTACGGTCATTGTGAAAAAATGCAGTGCGTTCAGTTTCATTCTGTGAGTTCCACAGCTTGACTAAATGTAGTAATTTCGCCTTACGCGACTTGTTCTTCTTTTTTTTGTCATCCCCTTCTCCTTTCTAATCGATCCATTTTCTTCTTCGGTTGCCAGGTGCAGAGAGGAACAAGATCGATTGTGGCGAAAGTTTGGCTCGATAAATTGGTCTGGCAATCTCCTGCTCGCTTCTCATTATCTCTTTCTTGTCTTTCAAGCACGTAAGGTGGGTTTTTTTTTTTTTTTTTTTTTTTTTGCTTCTTGTTTTTTTGTGCTTTTGACCTTCACCGTGTTTTTTGTGGGGACTTCAGTACCGGTTGGACTAGGGTTTATCAGTTCAATCTAAAAACAAATTCTAAATTAGAGTAAACAGTTATGGGTCCTTGCGGGACGCAGGACAGAACCATTGCCATGGGCTAATGGAGCGACCGATCTTGGTTGTTTGTTGTCTGAAGCAAACTGGGTGAACTATTGACTTCTTGGTCGTTTTCTTCTGCCATGCTTGCTCTTCTGGTGAACATTGGTTTTTTTCGTCCTCCGTGTGTCCTACGTCCTCCTCCTCCTCCTCCTCCTCCTCCTCCTCCTCCTCCTCTTCTTCTTCTTCATCTTCTTCTTCTTCTTCCTCTATTTCTACCAATTTCTCTCTCTCTCTCTCTCTCTCTGTCTGTGTGTGTGTGTCTCTCTCTTTCTCTCTCTTTCTCTCTCTCTCTCTCTCTCTCTCTCTCTCTCTCTCTCTCTCTCTCTCTCTCTCTCTCTCTCTCTCTCTCTCTCTCCCCCCGTCGATTTTATGCATGAGTTCCTTGCATGATAGTTGTTGTTCTCAAACACAACTCTTACCCCCCCTCTCCTCCCCCTGTCGGACTTCAAAGATAGCAACACTGTACTTTTGTTTTTGTCCATTAGGTGGATAGAACATAACTGTTTACTGTCGTTTCATTTACTAACACTAATCCGGCTTTAGCTTTGTTTCTACCGTTCTGTACTTTTTATACGTAACACACTCTCGTACAAATATACACTTTAATACCTTAAGACTTCTTAGCAGAAATTATAGTTACCTTTCTGCACTGACTCTCTTCACTTGTCCGGATGCAACCGGTTTTCCTGTAATAATTCATATGCAGCTGCCCCGGAATTTCTCGTTTAACAATAAAGGAGTGGAGTCGTAAACAAATGTGCGTTTAACAGAGGGGGGAGGGGGAGGGGGGGAGGGGGTGTTGGCTAGGAAAAAGAGTTAACGGTAGACAATGGTGCTGATGTTTTTTCTTCTCCACTTTATGTTATTTCTGTCCAGACACCAAACAGGATCGCTTTAGAAATTAAAAAAAAACACGTTACATTCATCTCGACTAAAAATCCAGTTTAATTCAGTTCCATCATTGCCTCATGCAGCTGCTTACACAATGGTTACTTAAATAAAAACTAAAATGAAAATTCTGGCTTCGACCGATTTTGTTTTGATTTTTTTTTTTAAGTCTTCTATTACGTGGTGTCGCTATGAATAGTTTCAGGAAATAGAAATAGAAAATAACACTCTATCCCCAATAAACAATGTCATTATACGTTAATTAGATCTGTGATCCAAACATGGCTTTTGGTCAATCGAGATGGAAGTTTATTCCACAAGCCCGTAGGGCGAGTGGAATAAACTGCCATCGAGATTGACCAAAAGGCATGTTTGGATCACAGATCCAATTAACATATATATCTCGACATTCACTGGTCTTAGGGTTTTTGGCTCACGTAAGTGTAGCCTATGCGATCGTAACTTTGTCTGTCTGTGCGTGTGTGCGTGTGTGCGTGTGTGTGTATGTCTGTGGTAGAAACTTTAACATTTCCGAGTCTATGTGTGAGTGGTTATCCAAGACTATGGATAAAGCTCGCATAAGATTACGTCACGGTCAAAAGTGTTTGACGTCAATTAATGCATCATGACGGCATGCCTCCTTGTAGTCTTTCTCTCTCGCGTGGTGTGTGTGGTCTCGGTCATTGTTATTTTGAGCGGGCCGAGACTATTTGGCAGTCGTGTCCCTGTAAGTAGGCTACATGCAGACACAGACAGATCTAGATCTAGTGTCTCTCTTTCTTGCACAGTGTCACCTAAGCTTACTGTGTGTGTGGGTGTGTATGTGTGACGGAGTGATTGAGTTTGTGTTACTGTTTGTCTATTTCTTACGTGAGCCTTTTTGTTTTTAAAGAAGAAAGAAACTTGCTTGAACACGGACCACTTCTCCGAGCAAAATCAACAAACCTAATCACTCGCATTCCACCTCAAGGTCTCGGCCAACCAAGACTATGGCATACTCGTAGCAAAGCCGCCGAATGGTACCGTAAACCAAGAATAGTGACGTAAGAGAATAGAATGTCGTCTTTTGATTTGGAACGTGACGTGTTTCAGAACTTCTTCTGGACAACTCGGATGGTCTTCTGCGTAGTGGTTGGTACGAGATTCTTTTTCTTCTTCGACAGTTCATCCTCCGATACTGTAGCAAAACGTTTCATCTTTTTTTCACTTTCGAGTATGCGGACGACTGAACTTGACCGCTAAAAAGTAGTCCTT
>NC_090248.1:21889131-21897690 GCF_037325665.1 Littorina saxatilis | reverse complement strand
TACACGACAGAGCAATATATGAACAACTATAATCATATTGCATGCTCCTCATATGATTGTCGCTGCTCTTATTATATTTAGTCAAGTTTTGACTAAATATTTTAACGTAGAGGGGGGAATCGAGACGAGGGTCGTGGTGTATGTGTGTGTGTGTGTGTCTGTCTGTCTGTCTGTCTGTGTGTGTGTGTGTAGAGCGATTCAGACTAAACTACTGGACCGATCTTTATGAAATTTGACATGAGAGTTCCTGGGTATGAAATCCCCATATGTTTTTTTCATTTTTTCAATAAATGTCTTTGATGACGTCATATCCGGCTTTTCGTGAAAGTTGAGGCGGCACTGTCACGCTCTCATTTTTCAACCAAATTGGTTGAAATTTTGGTCAGGTAATCTTCGACGAAGCCCGGACTTCGGTATTGCATTTCAGCTTGGTGGCTTAAAAATTAATTAATGACTTTGGTCATTAAAAATCTGAAAATTGTAAAAAAATTATTTTTTTATAAAACGATCCAAATTTACGTTCATCTTATTTTCCATCATTTTCTGATTCCAAAAACATATAAATATGTTATATTTGGATTAAAAACAAGCTCTGAAAATTAAAAATATGAATATTATTATCAAAATTAAGTTGTCCAAATCAATTTAAAAACACCTTCATCTTATTCCTTGTCGGTTCCTGATTCCAAAAACATATAAATATGATATGTTTCGATTAAAAACACGCTCAGAAAGTTAAAACGAAGAGAGGTACAGAAAAGCGTGCTATCCTTCTCAGCGCAAGTACTACCCCGCTCTTCTTGTCAATTTCACTGCCTTTGCCGTGCGCGGTGGACTGACGATGCTACGAGTATACGGTCTTGCTGCGTTGCATTGCGTTCAGTTTCATTCTGTGAGTTCGACAGCTACTTGACTAAATGTTGTATTTTCGCCTTACGCGACTTGTTCCCTGACATCTTGTATTAAACTAGTGTAATGAAGTTTTTGCTTGTTTCGAGGTTGCCAGAGTATTTTTTCGCTTCAATAGCTTCCTTGTGACAACAGCAAAATGAATTGGCTTTTTGACATTTATTGAACAATTAAAGGATGTCTGAGAAGCTGCTTGACATTAACATGGTACTATATATCAGCTCCTTTGTGTTCATAAGTACAAGGCCCCTACCATACCTGCGGCCTTTTGTTCAATTCTAGTTTGTAACATTTTGTCTCCAGTATCCTCGGCTAAAAAGTAATTTTTCAGCCAAATGTTAGAAACAAGTTGACATAGCCGTAGTTGTGCAAAGTCCGGTATTGTTCTGGTTTGCTTATTGTTCAATTGACTCTTGATCAAGTTGTTCTTGTTTATATATTTTTGTTGTCTTTTGTGTTCTTGTTTTTCCTGATGAAGCTTCCATAAACGAAAATTCGTACCGTCTTGTCTCGTTCTTGTATTGGTGAGTACAGTATTCCTTTGTTTTTTAACTTTATATATTCGATTTGGTTGAGGGATGGCAACCAATTGACATTTCTGTTCGTATACGATCTATTTAAATTCGTTATCTATTGTTTATTTTATTTGTATTTCTTTAATAATTGATTTACCAAATATGCAGTAAGAACCATGCAAAAGGTTCTGAAGATAATTATGATCTGAATATTAATTTTACTGAAGAAAAACCGCAGTGTTTTTTTCAAATTTGTTTAAAATTTTTTTTGTTTAAAGAATAATTCTCTTTAATGATCACTTCAAATCTAAAATGATGTTTGGTAGTTTTTTTTAAAGTTTTATTTTAATATTTTGTTTTTATCGTAAACAATAACATTATATGACACACTTGGTATCTGTATGTTTAACTGTACATTAATCTGTGGCACAGTACATTTAACATTTACTTTTGGCGCGAATTCTTACAATACATACATGGACAATAATGTATTAATCAATGCTGTTGTGTCTGCGGTGTCAAAATTTGCGACATCAACATAATCATGAATCCACAAACACACATACATATGCATATGCAAATAAACTTAAACATTTTCATTTACAAAATACTCAAATGTCTCAACCCTAATTCGCAATTAAACATTACATTTAAATCAATGGGCTTACCATATCTAAACTTGCTGACACACATTTTTGCTATCAACAAAATATGATTTATAATTTTGTTTGTTGGGGTATGCATTCCTGGTAAATAACCAAACAATGCATCTTGTCATCATTTTCACGAGTTTTCATTCACAAGCACCTGTGTTAACCCGTGATTTGTAAAAATGTAAAAATATTTTACAAATCACGTCGAACCTAAAACCGCGATTTGTAAAAATGGAAAAATGGAAAAATATCGCATTCCACAAAGTAATGCATGCCTTTTATTATTATTATTTTTCTTGTTTAGAGCCTCTACGCTGAGTAGTGGGGGTGGTTTTAGTTCCACATCCCATTTTGGTGCAATCCCATTTTGCCGCCGTCCCATTTTTTGCCCCATCCCATTTTCGCGACATTTCACAAGCCAAACGTCATTTTACTAACATGTCATAACAATAGCGCGACATCCCATTTTGACACCATATCCCATTTGGCCGCCATGCCGTTTCACCGCATTCCATTTCGCCCCCATCCCATTGTCGCGACATTTTACAAGCCAAGCGTCATTTTACTACCGTGTCATAACAATTGCGCGACATCCCATTTTGACACCATCCCATTTGGCCGCCATCCCATTTTTTACATTTAGTCAAGTTTTGACTAAATGTTTTAACATAGAGGGGGGAATCGAGACGAGGGTCGTGGTGTATGTGTGTGTGTGTGTGTGTGTGTGTGTGTGGGTGTGTGTGTGTGTGTGTGTGTGTGTGTGTGTGTGTGTGTGTGTGTGTGTGTGTCTGTGTCTGTGTGTCTGTGTGTCTGTGTGTAGAGCGATTCAGACTAAACTACTGAGCCGATCTTTATGAAATTTGACATGAGAGTTTCTGGGTATGATATCCCCGGACGTTTTTTTCATTTTTTCGATAAATATCTTTGATGACGTCATATCCGGCTTTTTGTAAAAGTTGAGGCGGCACTGTCATACCCTCATTTTTCAATTAAATTGATTGAAATTTTGGCAAAGCAATCTTCGACGAAGGCCGGGGTTTGGTATTGCATTTCAGCTTGGTGGCTTAGAAACTAATGAGTGAGTTTGGTCATTAAAAATCGGAAACTTGTAATTAAAATTATTTTTTTATTAAACGATCCAAAAACAATTTCATCTTATTTGTCGTCATTTTCTGATTCCAGAAACATATACATATGTTATATTTGGATTAAAAACAATCTCTGAAAATTAAAAATATAAAAATTATGATCAAAATTAAATTTCCGAAATCGATTTAAAAACTATTTCAACTTATTCCTTGTCGGTTCCTGATTCCAAAAACATATAGATATTATATGTTTGGATTAAAAACACGCTCAGAAAGTTAAAACGAAGAGAGGTACAGTAAAGCGTGCTATGAAGCACAGCGCAACCGCTGCCGCGCCAAACAGGCTCGTCACTTTCACTGCCTTTTGCACTAGCGGCGGACTACGTTCAGTTTCATTCTGTGAGTTCCACAGCTTGACTAAATGTAGTAATTTCGCCTTACGCGACTTGTTATTTATTCTTCTTGCCAAGCCTCACTATACTACTATACTGCGTTATTCAACTAGGAAGACATTCCGTTTTCGCCAAATCCCAATTTTGCCACAATCCAAAATGTCGCGAAATAGGGATGGCGGCGAAATGGGATGACGGCAAAACCGTATGGCGACAAAATGGAATGTGGCGCTAGTGGTATGACACGGTGGTAAAATGACACTTGGCCTGTGAAATGTCGCGAAAATGGGATGGGGGCAAAATGGGATAACGGCAAAACGGGATTGCGCCAACATGGGATGTGGAGCTAATGGTACATGACATGGTGGTAACATGACACTTGGCCTGTAAAATGTCGCGAAAATGGGATGGGGGCGAAATGGGCTAACGGCGAAATGGGATTGCGCCAAAATGGGATGTGGAGCTAATGGTACATGCTATGGTGGTAAAATGACACTTGGCCTGAGAAATGTCGCCAAAATGGGATGGGGGCGAATTGGGATAACGGCGAAACGGGACTAATAGATCCCTTGCCTTTGGGGTAGTGCGACTCTGTCACTGCTAGCTTTCCACTGGGAGGAAGCGACCGGAATTTCCCAACGATGGGACATCCTAGTAATGAAAATAAAAAGTCGCGCTACCCCAAAAGTCAAGGGATTTCGTTTTTGTCCCTTGACTTTGGAGATGACAAGAAAATATCGGGCGCAAAAATGTGATTTGTACCCCGTGATTTGTAACAATTTTTACATTTTTACAAATCACGGGTTAACAACCTGGGAAATAAATCTCATGTTCCCCAGGCAATAAATCCCCGGCTACCATAGTTGCAGGAAGCAGGTTATACATGGATAATCAAAAGCAAACCCAATAGAAACGCTCGGGGATTCTTCGGCTCTTTTCATTGGTGTTTTCCCAGACCTAAACAGACGACACGACACTGCTTTGCAAAGTTCCAAAAACGAACTGGCAAACTGGCAAAAGTAAACAAAAAACAAAACTACTTCATGAAAGGTCATACATTCATCAAAAACAAATGAAACCTAGCGATATGTTTTGTCTTCTTACAGAGTCATGGAGTGCGTGTATCTGTGTTTCGATACACCGACGTTCGGAGAAACACGAACGTCAAGTTCAAGTAAAACGACATCTGACACACACATTTTGACCCGTGCACATGACGTTGTATCGATAAACGAAGCACAAATAAGAAAAAATAATAAAAGCAAAGAAAATAGCAACAAGATATGCAAACATCTAACAAAGCCGAGCAAGCAGAATGACAGGTCTAATGAAAAACAAAAAGGTACCGAGTCGGAAACAAGATCGCGATTCTTTCCTTCGCTGCACGACTCAAATCTTCTGTGACCTTTGACCAAACGTAGCTTCCACATTCGATCACTCAGCTTAATATTTACAACAGAAAGCCGAGGGGGTGGAATACCGAGATGAAACTACAGAACTGTGCATCCTCAAACCTGACATATTCATCCCAACATTTTAATGAACTCAAAAACACAGAAAGTTGCTTTCACACGCCATCTTTGATTGCCAGAGGTTATCAAACCGGGACTCGTGTGGTTATCAGCACGGAACCCGTGTTTCAAAGCATGGCTCCCTGGGTTGATTGTGCACTTATTTTTCTCACTACCAAAATGATGACAAAAACGATGTTTGATGGTTTGTTGACAGACCAGCTTTTTTTGTCGGTCCTCGGGGGGCATATCGACTTTTGTTTCATATTTATTGACAATAAATATGAAACAAAAGACGATATGCTCCCCCTCGGACCGACAAAAAAGCTGGTCTGTCAACAACCCATCAAACATCTTATAATGTTCTGTTAATATAACATTTTCTTTCGTATTAACAAAAATACATCTAATAACATGTTCCCAAAATAACTTCATTTTTCTACATTTCCAAAAAAAGTGCTCAATATAATCTATTTCGTTACAAAGACTACACAAATTATTTTCTTTCAACTTCATCTTGTGGAGTAAAATGTTTGTGGGGTAAATATTATGTAATATTTTCCATTGAAGTAACTTTAATCTTTCCTCGCTTGTACATTTAATTGCCAAGAGTCAATATTTCTCGTCAATGGAAATATTATATTTATGTAACCAGAATTTTACAGAGCATGGTGCCCTTGCTTTTGCATTTGTTAAAATAGCGCAGTGTTGTGTGCTCAAATCAGATTTTGTTAATGGATATTATTTTGTAAATGAATATATCCTCTCTCTCTCTCTCTCTCTCTCTCTCTCTCTCTCTCTCTCTCTCTCTCTCTCTCTCTCTCTCTCTCTCTCTCGTTTCCTATCATCACCCCAACACCTACACACACACACACACACACACACACACACACACACACACACACACACACACACACACACACACAGAGTGCAATCTAACTACATGTAACTATGGTTTATGACGATCAAACACTGAGACCATGTCTTGATATTTAAACAAAGTTACTTCCCTTCGACCATTCCTGACACTAAATTATCCAGACCTCGATTGAGGTCACACCAGAGAACGCTATGGGTCACACAAAAAAAACACGCACAGTCTCCTATCGACGTCGAGTCATTGAATTCTGGAACTCTTCAGATTTGTCCAAAAATGTACTGTACTTCTTTTTATATACCAACAAGATGACGTCGTATCCGGATTTTTGTGAAAGTTGAGGCAGCACTGTCACGCCCTCATTTTGCAACTCAATTGGTTGGAATTTTGGTCAAGTAATCATCGACAAAGCCCGGACTTTGGTATTGCATTTCGGCTTGGAGGCTTAAAACTAGTTAATTAGTTTGCTAATTAAAGTTGTCATTAAAATTAAATTTTCACCGATCGTATTTCTCAATTTCTCATGAATTCAAACATGTATACATATATCAATTATAATGTTTACTCTAAAACTGTGCTCAGAATTACAGAAAATAAGTTAAGTAGGCCTAAGGACTGCGTTTGCACGCTACGCGGAGACGAGCGTGACCCGCCTTGGTCTTTGGCTGTGGTTAGTCGACACTATCTTAAATATAGTCTCGGCGATGACAGTTTCTTGGTGTTAATCTGTTACTTTACTAAATGTTTTTATATTGTTTCACGCGACTTGTTTTTTCTCTTTTTACATTTAGTCATAACTTGACTAAATGTTTTAACATAGAGGGGGGAATCGCGACCAGGGTCGTGGTGTATGTGTGTGTGTGTGTATGTGTGTGTGTGTGTGTGTGTGTGTGTGTGTGTGTGTGTGTGTGTGTGTGTGTGTGTGTGTGCGTGCGTGCGTGTAGAGCGATTCAGACCAAACTACTGGACCGATCTTTATGAAATTTGACATGAGAGTTCCTGATAATGATATCCCCATACATTTTTTTCATTTTTTTGATAAATGTCTTTGATGACGTCATATCCGGCTTTTCGTGAAAGTTGAGGCGGAACTGTCACGCCCTCATTTTTTAACCAAATTGGTTGAAATTTTGGTCAAGTAATGTTCGACAAAGCCCGGACTTCGGTATTGCATTTCAGCTTGGTGGCTTAAAATTTAATTGATGACTTTGGTCATTAAAAATCTGAAAATTGTAAAAATAATTTTTTTTTTATAAAACTATCCAAAAACAAAATCATCTTATTCTTCGTCATTTGCTGATTCCAAAAACATATAAATACGTTATATTTGGATTAAAAACAAGCACTGAAAATTAAAAATATAAAAATTATGATCAAAATTAAATTTCCGAAATCGTTTTAAAAACAATGTCATCTTATTCCTTGTCGGTTCCTGATTCCAAAAACATATAGGTATGATATGTTTGGATTAAAAACACGCACAGAAAGTTAAAACGAAGAGAGGTACAGAAAAGCGTGTTATGCAGCACAGCGAAACCACTACAGCGCTGAACAGGCTCGTCAGTTTCACTCCGTTTTGCACATGCGGCAGACTACGGTCATTGTGAAAAAATGCAGTGCGTTCAGTTTCATTCTGTGAGTTCGACTGAGCTTGACTAAATGTTGTATTTTCACCTTACGAGACTTGTTTTTTCTCCAGTTGTGAGTACTTCGAGAGAGTGACACAATCAGACTGGCACGATCTTTGGACAAGGTCGAAAGGGTGCATGCTCTGTATTTCATTTTCGCCGTTGACGCAGAAAGTCTACAACACACGCTGCCATGCGGAATCGCCAGACTTGAAATAAGTGCGAAAAAGGAGTGGATGTGTGACGAGGCTGACAGAGAGAAAGAGAGAGAGTGAGAGAGAGAGAGAGTGAGAGAGAGAGAGGTGGGAAAGAGATAGAGAGAGACTGAGAGAGAGAGACTGAGAGAGAGAGAGAGAGAGAGAGAGAGAGAGAGAGGTAGATAGGGAGAGAGAGAGAGATATAGGGAGAGAGAGAGGTGGGAGATATATATAGAGAGAGGGGAGAGAGAGAGAGACAGAGGGAGAGAGAGAGAGGTGGGAGAGAGATAGAGAGAGAGAGATGGAGAAGAGAGAGAGAGAGAGAGAGAGAGAAAAAGAGAGAGATAGGGGGAGAGAGAGAGAGAGAGAGAGAGAAAGAGATAGGGAGAGAGAGAAAGAGATAGGGAGAGAGAAAGAGAGAGAGACAGAGATAGAGAGAGAGAGAGGAGCAGAGACAGAGAGAGACAGAGACAGAGACAGACAGACAAAGACAGACAGACAGAGGCAAAGACTGTGTGCTCATTTTGATATAATAGCAAAATAGAAACGAAATTAAATTAATGACCATTGGCTACACAAAAAAGGGTCACACAAAAGGAACTGAATGGTTGTCCATTGTCCGTTACAAACCTTGGCCTTAAGACTTGACACGTACAGTGGCACTGAATAAGTAGTGTAACAGACTGCTTTGTTGCGCTGCATCAGCTTTATTTCTCACTTGATTGTACTGATTTAAGCTACTGTCATGCAGAATTATCAAAATTTACCAAATTCACTATACTTGCTGTT
>NC_090248.1:21864131-21886631 GCF_037325665.1 Littorina saxatilis | reverse complement strand
TGGATGTCTTGTTTTGTTAACATTAAAACGGTCCTGTACCTTACGACTCTTGTTTTGTTTTGTTTTATTCTGAAAGAATAACAGGGACGTTTCTTTGCCCCATCTGTGAGCCATGCATGCTCGTGCACGTTTTACCCGCTTCACACGTGACCTTCGTTCAAACAAAGTGGAGAAACAAACCACACATGACAATGTTGTTTTTCGCTCTTCCTTGTTGTTAGCTTTATTTTCAGGTGAAAACGCGTTATGTTGAGTACGAATGCAATTTGTTGCCGCGAGAGGGCAGCGATGTGGATGCGCGAAAGATATTCGCAAGAAAATGTCATCTGCAAACAACCGCATGGATGCAAAAACTTCCAGTTTGCGAGTTTCTAACCCAATATCTGGGCCAGACTTTAGCATTATAAACTCCATCGTGTTTTCGGCATGGCGCAAGGGCCCGATATTTTGACTCGAACAAGAATAATACGCCTCGTCTTCGTTTTTACATTTAGTCAAGTTTTGACTAAATGTTTTAACATAGAGGGGGGAATCGAGACGAGGGTCGTGGTGTGTGTGTGTGTGTGTGTGTGTGTGTGTGTGTGTGTGTCTGTCTGTCTGTCTGTCTGTCTGTCTGTCTGTCTGTCTGTCTGTGCGTGTGTGTGTGTAGAGCGATTCAGACTAAACTACTGGACCGATCTTTATGAAATTTGACATGAGAGTTCCTGGGAATGATATCCCCGGATGTTTTTTTCATTTTTGCGATAAATATCTTTGATGACGTCATATCCGGCTTTTTGTAAAAGTTGAAAGTTTTGACTAAATGTTTTAACATAGAGGGGGGAATCGAGACGAGGGTCGTGGTGTGTGTGTGTGTGTGTGTGTGTGTGTGTGTGTGTGTGTGTGTGTGTGTGTGTGTGTGTGTGTGTGTGTGTGTGTGTGTCTGTCTGTCTGTCTGTCTGTCTGTGCGTGTGTGTGTGTAGAGCGATTCAGACTAAACTACTGGACCGATCTTTATGAAATTTGACATGAGAGTTCCTGGGAATGATATCCCCGGATGTTTTTTTCATTTTTGCGATAAATATCTTTGATGACGTCATATCCGGCTTTTTGTAAAAGTTGAGGCGGCACTGTCACACCCTCATTTTTCAATCAAATTGATTGAAATTGTGGCAAAGCAATCTTCGACAAAGGCCGGACTTTGGTATTGCATTTCAGCTTGGTGGCTTAAAAACTAATGAATGAGTTTGGTCATTAAAAATCGGAAACTTGTAATTACATTTTTTTTTATTAAACGATCCAAAAATAATTTCATCTTATTCTTCGTCATTTTCTGATTCCAAAAACATATACATATGTTATATTTGGATTACAAACAAGCTCTGAAAATTAAAAATATGAACATTATGATTAAAATTAATTTTCCGAAATCGATTTAAAAACAATATCATATATTCCTTGTCGGTCCCTGATTCCAAAAACATATAGATATGATATGTTTGGATTAAAAACAAACTCAGTGAGCTAAAAAGTAAAGACATACAGAAAAGCGTGTTATCCTGTTCAGCGCGACCACTACCGCACTATTCTGCATGGCTTGTCGATTTCACTGCCTT
Organism: Littorina saxatilis; assembly: GCF_037325665.1. Classification (NCBI taxonomy): domain Eukaryota; kingdom Metazoa; phylum Mollusca; class Gastropoda; order Littorinimorpha; family Littorinidae; genus Littorina; species Littorina saxatilis. Next base: position 21,885,036 of record NC_090248.1, on the reverse strand, counting down.
TGCCACGAGCGGTGGACTGACGAAACTACGAGTATGTGGTCTTGGTGAAAAAAGCAGTGCGTTCAGTTTCATTCTGTGAATTCGACAGTTTGACTAAATGTTGTTATTTCGCCTTACGCGACTTGTTTTGTGGGTTTTTTTTTCGTCGGTTTAAATCTTTCACAAACAAATACTACCGTAATCAAAAGGAGTTCTTGTATCTTTTTTCTTCACCCAACTAACCCATTCTGGATAATATATACATAGGTTTTTTTAAACGAATCTGAAAACTGCAAAAGCAATGTCAACCCCGTATAATGTTGCAAAAGACAGTTCATTTAGGCAAGGTATTATTTTGTTGTTGCCAGAATGTATTAGCAGCATGAGTCACTTCTGCCCAGCCAACTTTTCACTTCCTAGACTTCGTAATTTTGTCACTAATTCATCTTCTGATCTGCCACAGTTGTTCTTCTTTAGTTTGTTTTTAGTTGTTGTTGTTGTTGTTGTTGTTGTTTTTGTTGTTGTTGTTTGTTGTTGTTGTTTTTGTTGTTGTTGTTTTTAAGGCATACCAAGTGAACGTCAAGAGAAGAATTATATTTCACGAACTTCTTCATGGAAGTCGCTTTATAATTTAATGTTCACAGAGAGGCAGCGTTGTAAAGCATTACACGGGAATAGCAACATTTGAGGGGAATTATTAAAGGCTGACATAGTCCTATTTAATTAGTTTAATTACTTCCAGGGCTTTTCCCATCGTTGCGGGGATGTATAAATTAAGCTTTCTGCAAAGTTTTAGGTTTGAAGTCCTTACCAATTACGAGAAATAATTAATTCTGTATTGCATTGTTTAGCAACAGTTCTCCAGGACTTGGGCTATTTTTAGACCGTTGACGTCACTTCGTGACGTTTCGTAAACCAAAGATGGCGTTTGAGACTGTTCTGTTTACATTCGACACTATCATTTGGCAATTGGCAAAATATGTGTACGATTTAGGGCTGTTTTTCAGTATTAATAACATGTTCTGTTTGATTAAGGGTATTCAGCTGGTATTTCCTTGTTTTTACTACCTATTTTATTCATGTTTTTATTACTTACTAGCCGGAAGTCGCCTGTGACACGAACGAACGCTGTCTGCAAGGGGCCATTTGATTGGAAATTAATTATTGATGACGCGACTTCCTTCCCTGTTTTGTAAAGTACCTTTTGATTGAGACTAAGTTTCATCCAACTTTATCTGTTGGTGTTTGACCAAAGAAACTACAGTGTTTGGTTTGACGTCAATTAATGCATCACTAGCAGTTAAGCCCGGCTTCGCCCGGGAGTAAGCGGAGCCCTGTAGCAATTTAAGACGCTCGCTATCCCATTATCATTAGCTTTACCTCCTTTGTTTGGATACAAAAAAAGAGTTATCTCCCTTACCTTCTAGAAATTTCCGGAACTCTCCAGTTAATTTTTCTTTCTTCATTTCTTCCCCTCATAGGAGCAATAGCAAGTCTCTAATATCACTGGCATGATGTGCTTGCTACAGGTGAACAGTAGGCACTGAACTGGTCTTGCACCATATAGGCTGTATTCAATAAATGGGAGGTCCATAATCTGAGAAAGGAAACAATGAATCAAGAAACTAAAACCCAGGTGCACATCTGCGGCACCTAGGGAGTGTACGTGCACACTATCTTGTTCCTGCCTCTTGCCATCTCAGAGGTATGGCGACCACAGACAGACAGACACTCTCTTTTATTATATGTATAGATAGATAGATTTAGTGGAAGAATCTGTTGTAATGTATGTTTGATGGTGTATGCTTTTAATCAAGCGTTGCTGACTATGAATGTAGATGTAAATGCTTGTATAACTGTGTTTGAATTTTAAATGTGTCAAGCGCAAAGAGCATAATTGTAAAGTTATGATGTTGCGCTATATAAATGCTCATTTATTATTATTATTATTATTATTATTTTCAACTACGCAGATGCAATGCGTCTTCCAACTGTCTTCAATAACTTATGCTCATCTTCAGGTCCTCTTTGTTCACCCTGTTCCACTTGGTTTTGTATTTCATGTATGTTATGTTATATTGCTGTTTTTTTCCTGCACTTATGTATCTTGTATGTGTCAATAGGCTCTGTGCTTTAATGACAATAAATTCTGATTCTGATTCTGATTCTGATTCTGATTCTGATTCTGATTCTATCAACACCACTTTGCAATACTGAAATATTTGTTTCTGTTTTTGAAAGCTACAGCCAATTGTTATTATATCCCCTTAGGTACAGTTTTATAACATTATTGGCACATGTAAACAATATGAATTAATTAATGAACGCTACGAGTATGGCAGCCTTTGAGAGGCTTTCTGATTTTGCTCAGTCGTTGTTGCTCTCACACTATGCAACTTTGTTGTTTGGCTAGCCTGTTTGTGTTCACTACGCACTATCAATGTGTCATGACATTTTGTAGGCAGAGGACACACTCAAGAGAACATGCAAGAGGCAAAAGAAAACCAGGATGGCGAGTGGAAAGCCGGAAGGTGATGGAGAGAGAAAGAGGGGGATCAGTTTGTAGGAATGAGGCGGTGAGGGAGTCTATACATGAATGTACACACACTTTCACTTTTGTTTTGTTTTTGTTGTTGACCTCAGTTGCATGCAGGCTGCTTCAAACCCTCCTTTACTGTTTTCGTATCACTGTCACCTGTATGTCAAGATGCGACAGCAGTCCTTGCTTCGAGGCGAAGAATCAGGGGGCTGTCAGACCTTGCGTCGGACGTCCAGCTGCGCGGCGTCATCCCTCGAGACTTTGACCTGGCCGTAGCAGATCGAACTCAGACGAAGTAGGATGTGGCAAAATCCTCTTCAAAACGTCTTCGCATGGTCGAACACGTACTAAAATGAACTTGACACACACAGCTAGTCTTGCTTAAGGACTGAAACGAAAGCGACATAATGCTCTCCTTAATCTTACCTTCAGCCAGTCAATAGCCTCGGGGGTTGTAATTCCTTGGGACTAACTGGTTCACAGGCCCATGGCTACCGTAAAGCTAGCTCGATCCAAGGGCAAGGACATATCAACAAGAGGTCCGATCAGTCGCTACGAACCAAAACACAACTTGACCAACTTTCATATGACACCAACGCTGCAGACACCCCCACCCCCTCCCCCATCGCCCCCCCTCCCCAACTCCCCCCCCCCCCCCCTGCACCTTCGACGAACGCATTCTTGGCAGCTAAACGCAGCGTGCACAATTAATTCACGTGCGACGGTCGAACGCGCGGACCGACTGGCTTGTGTCTGATGGATTAACCTAATCCCGTCTGAGACCCGGGGGAAGCAAGATTGGCCAGGAATTCCGATTAGCCCTCCCCTCAGTGAAAACGCCGCTGCAGCCAAGCTACGGCGCTAAACACTTTCGGAAACGGGGACGTCTATGTAATTTGTACAGTGGAGCTTCTCTTTTAGCCCCCCCCCCCTCCTGATTCAAGATATACCGCCCAGACCTTGCCTTTTTCACATCCCCCCCTCCCCCCCCAGTGTACAAGATGTCTGTACAACTTTATTTCCTTTTTAAGAATCCCCCCCACCCCCCGATTGAGAAAAGATTTTCTCTTATTGTTTGTAGATTTAAACGAGGAGTTTAGCTTTATAAACAAACGTTAACAGTGCAGCCTTTTAGCAGTGGTAAACAAAAGGGGTTTAAAGTGCTTACGGACACAAGAGAACTTGACCCCTTCTAAGTGTCAGTGCAACTTGAAACAAAGGCTTGCAGAACCATTCCAGACCTCCTTTGCGAAATTACTTTTGGCGCTGGGCTCTTGACATTTCTGGGGTTTGTTGTAGCACCATCGGGGCGTGTAAGCGCCTGAGATCAAAGACGTGCACCAAATCAGTCGAGCAGAAGAAACAATCGTTTGGCTGGATTGTTTCGTCTCGAAAGTTCTTGTGTTACGGATCGTCGGCTTTGCTAAGCGACTAGAAACATTGTGAGGAAATGTGTATTGCATGTATGTGTGTATGATTTCATAAAAGATTTCCATTTTCTTGTTTCTGCGGCTGCGCAAGTTATTTTGCCTAGGTCATGGCCGAACTTTAGGCCTACGGAGAAATATCGCTGGATATTTTCTCCCTAGATTAACAGAGACAAAGAAGGTAAGTCATGCTATATATACATATAATTATATATATATATATATATACTAGAGGAATACCCGGCTTCGCCGGGTGAATCGCGAGACAGAGACAGACAGCGTGGCGGTTCGCCGTCTTAGAGCACGTGTGAACATTTTCATCCACCAGTTTGTGCCCACTCTAAGCAAGGCAAGAACATACAGACAGACAAAAGCCGCCAGACCCCATCACAAACAGAACTCTACAATCCACGTGTGTTGTCTCCACACACACACACACACACACACACACACACACACCCACACACACACTGACACACACACACACACACACACACACACACACACAGAAGCCGTATATATCTATCTATATATATAAATATATAGAGATAGATGACAGTGGATTTTTCGATAAATAGATTCGACCTTTGCACTTTTACAGTGAGGACAACTTACGGGTACATGCAAGGAAAGCCCACAACTTCTAAGGCGAACAACTCTGCAGAGTCTGTTGTGAAGGGCGACGGTAGTCTCCCTGTCACACTCGACCCCCTTTGAATGAACTTTGTCCCCAAAGTTCCGAACCATGGACCCGCCAAGCTTAGGTTGGTGGAATGGGAACAGCACGAAAATGATTCAGTGGCCATAATGCCATTCCTGAACATATCATGTCGAGTCCCATCCCTGTCGACGACGTCAAATGTAACCGAGTGCCGAAACACCACAATCACCTTTGAAGGCGAAGTCCTCTCAAACGGGATTGAGAATTTTAGAGCTTATTTCTAAGCCCTATATTAACTGTTATGGCTGCTCAAAAGCCAGAACATACAGACAGACAAAAGCCGCTAGACCCCATCACAAACAGAACTCTACAATCCACAGGTGTTGCCTCCACACACACACACACACACACACACACACACACACACACACACACACACACACACACACACTTACACACACACACACACACACACACACACACACAGAAGCCGTATATATATAGTATCTATATCTATAAATATATAGAGATAGATGACAGTGTATTTTTTGCGTGGCTATAAATTGATTCGACCTTTGCACTTTTACAGTGAGGACAACTTACGGGTGCAAGGAAAGCGTTCTGGACAGTGCAGTGACATTCTAAAAATAGTAACGTAGTAACGGGAATATGGATTGACGCCACACGAAGGAAGGGAGATAAACGCAAAACACTGGAGAAGATAAGGAAGAGTTAGTGGGAATGGATCTGGGAAGATGAACAGAAAAACCAAAATCGGTTCAGCGCTGCGCGCTGAAAGCACGTGTTGAAAATTCTCATCGACCAGGTTGTGTCCGGGGTCTACCTGAATATGGCCACCAAATTTGAAGCAGATCCATCGAGAACTTTGGCTTGGCATAGCGAACACACACACACACACACACACACACACACACACACACACAGACAGACAGACAGTCAGACACAAGTTGTATATATATATAGATAGTATGTCAACATTATTTCTTTCCTACATTGTGTTGAAGAATGTGTAGTATTTGTCCTGTTTTTATTTGCTACATCAAGAAGTGGCTATTGTTACCGACACGAGTATAAAACAACAACAAAAAAACAACGTTACATAGGGACGTGAGACAAGTTATTGACGACTAGTTCCAGACTTCGTAATTGATAATCCTGCTAGTACCATAAGATGTTTTTCATTTTCAGTGTATTAACTGTTTTGGCGCTTCACTTTGAGATTAATATTGCTGCCAATATGTATGTGTGCCTTTCAGTGAATGATTTACATCGCTGCCAATACTATTGCTTGTATGACTGGGTTTGTGATTGACATTGATGCCAATACCATTTTGTAGTCTTCTACGTTGGGATAAGTACTGATGCCAATAACATTTTTCGCGACTTTCAGTTCCCAGTCACCAACACTGCCAATACTTTTCACTAGTTTGTGCCAAGCGGATCCTATCGTACGATGTTGCTTGATCGATTGGAAATCAGGATTTTTAATTTAAAGACAGAGAGACAGAGAGACAGAGAGAAGGAAGAAAGAAAAATGGAAGAAAAAAAATCGGCTTTATGTATGAGAAAACTATCCCCACACCTATACCTCCTTTCGCCACCCTTTCGTACTACATTCATCACCACCACCACCACCACCACCACCACCACACGCCTCACAGTTGATGTGACAGCCCATGACAGGATTCCCCTCCTTCACCCCCCTCCCCACCACAATTTGGCTCCCCATCCCCATCCCCCCGCCCCTCTCCTCCCCGCCCCTCCCCTCCCCACAACCACCCACGAGGTATCATATGTATTATTAGAGGATTAACAACCCTGCGCTGCCTATCATTTCGATAAATCTCTTTTTTTTAGCTGCTGAAGATGGATGGCATTGTCCTGTAACTTTCTTTCTTTCTTTATTTGGTGTTTTACGTCGTTTTCAACCACGAAGGTCATAACGCGACGGGGAAAGGGATGAGATGGGATAGAGCCACTTGTCAATTGTTTCTTGTTCACAAAAGCACTAATCAAAAATTTGCTCCAGGGGCTTGCAACGTAGTACATACAATATATGACCTTACTAGGAGAATGCAAGTTTCCAGTACAAAGGACTTAATATTTCTTACATACTGCTTGACTAAAATCTTCACAAAAATGGACTATATTCTATACAAGAAACACTTAACAAGGGTAAAAGGAGAAACAGAATCCGTTAGTCGCCTCTTACGACATGCTGGGGAGCATCGGGTAAATTCTTCCCCCCGCTAACCCGCGGGGGTTGTCCTGTAACGGGTTAGTCGTTAATAATGCATTGGGTATTCAGCAGGTGCTGGTGATGGCATACGAGACGTAGTGAATGATTGTTGAGACTGGGATTGTCACTCATTTGGAATAATATTTTGCTCCTGCCATATTTCCGAAATGATGTGCAAACAATACAGAAAACATTTATCTTTGTTATTGTCACTGATGATTGCAAATAACGTTGATAAATTACCGATGTTACACACAGATCATTATATACAGTTACAATGTTGCTGCCAGCAAAGGTTATAAACACTTCAAAGGACCGGCTGTTTTTTTTAAACAGTTTGGCTCACCTGCTTGTTCTTGTTATTCTTCTTCTTGTTCTTCTTCTTCTTCTTGTTCTTCGTTCATGGGCTGAAACTCCCACGAGCACTAATGTTGTCAGTTGTGCACGACTGTTTTGACCCCGCCTTTTAGGCAGCCATACACCATTTGGGGGGATGCATGCTTGGTATTTCCGTGTTTCTATAACCCACCGAACTCTGACATGGATTACAGGATCTTTTCCGTGCGCACTTGGTATTAATATGCTTGTGTGTACACACGAAGGGGGATAAGGCACTGAGAGAGAGAGAGAGAGAGAGAGAGAGAGAGAGAGAGAGAGAGAGAGAGAGAGAGAGAGAGAGAGAGAGAAAGAGTATGTGAGAGAGAGAGAGAAAGAGAGAGAGAGAAAGAGAGAGGGAGAGAGCTAGAGACAGACAGACAGACGGAAAGACCGACTCAGACAGACAGACAGACAGACACAGATTAGACAGAACCAGGTGTCATCATCAACAACTACAACATCAATGCAATACACAATTAGTTTGGAAACACTTTTCGCATCTCGACTGAGATTTTCTGCGCTTTCGACAGAGCATTTGCTTTTTGGCCCGTTCACATGATTGTTTTCATCGGTTTTTGTCATTAAATCAGAACAACAAATGAATCACCACCATGGCGCACCTCCACATTACCATGACTAACCGATTCAGTAAAAAAAAGAAAAAGCGACAAAGTACATTGATCAACACAATTTACGAAAAAGTACGCATAATACTCAAATTAACAGCAGTTATTTCCCTTTAGCTGTGACTGGCGCCAGGCCACACATAAACTGTGCCAAGTCATGCCAGCCTGGCCACGTGCTCTTTGTTTACGTCGGCTATTTTTAGAACCAGCCCACGCTGCGTCGAGTACAGGGAGACAGGGCAGTAATATTACGCCTGTTGGCTCGCTGCCAAGAACGCAGGTATTGCTCCTGCATGTGATGTCTTGTTGACTAGAGAATTCCCAGAACAAGTTGCTTTTGTCACGACAGCGAACGACGAAGAAGAAGAAGAAGGACTGACTGACAACAACATGTAAAGTGCGTTCGTACATTTTTCATCGTGCTCAACGAGAGCAAATGACCCAAAACACCGAGATACGAACAAAAATAACATTCAAACAGACAGACAGACGAGAAAAACAGACAGAGGTAGACAGAGACAGACAAACAGACGGACATACAGAGAGAGAGAGAGAGAGAGAGAGAGAGAGAGAGAGAGAGAGAGAGAGAGAGAGAGAGAGAGAGATTTTTTTTGTTTTTTTGTTTTTTTTGCTACTTTCGAAGAGGTCAACCGTTTGGAATTAATGTCAAGTTATGAGAACATTAAACCAACAGACAAGTTCAAGGTCAGTCAACATCAGTCACTGAACAGGAAGCCAAGTCGCAGATACAGAGAAAGAAGCATGGGTAATGCCCGCGTGTTTACGTGTTTGGGTGTCGATTTCCCCAAATAGACTTTGTGGTAAACACAAGGACACGTGTACCCAGAATAGAGACGCATGTACTGAAAACTTGGGGTACCTGATTATGTGTTGTCTTTAAGTTCTGGCTGAGAAAAAAAGTATTCTCTGTGTCTATCAATCTATGTCTCTGCTTCTATCTCTCCCCTCGCTTAATGTCTGTCTCTGTCTTAGTATGAGCCCCTCGCCCCCCTCCCCTCTTTCTCCAAAGATAAAGCTGTGTGTGTGTGTGTGTGTGTGTTAATGTGTGTGTGTATGTGTGTGTGAGTGTGTGTGTGTGTATGTGTGTGTGTGTGTATATATATGTGTATGTGTATGTCAGTGTATATGTGTATGTGTATGTGTGTCAATGTGTCAGTGTGTCGGTATGTGTGTCTGTATGTGTATGTGTGTGTATGTGTGTGCGTGTGTGTGTATGTGTATATATGTGTGTGTGTGTGTGTGTATGTATGTGTGTGTGTGTGTGTGTATGTGTGTGTTTGCGTTTGTGTGTATGTCAGTGTGTCTGCCTGTCTGTCTGTATGTCTGTCTGTCTATCTGTCTGTCCATATGTCTGTCTGTCTGTCTGCCTGTTTGTCTGTCTGCCTGTCTGTCTGTCTGTCTGTCTGTCTATCTGTCTGTCTATCTGTCTGTCTGTCTGCCTGTTTGTCTGACTGTCTGTCTCTCTGTCTGTCTGCACAGTATGTCTCATTGTCTGTCCGCATAGTCAAGTATTGCTTTCTCTATATCTATATCTTGCATTGCACTGCTTCGCCTACATCTACTATAGTCTCATTCCGCGAAAAACACAACATGAATTCACATGGTATTGGTAAATAGCACGCTTGAATGACCTGGTAAACAAACACTGCGAGCTCACATTTCCAATTAAACAGAGATATTGCTATTTCATATGTTACGTGGATTTCCATTGGTCAATTGGGCAAAACTGAGCTCAGTGCAAAAGTGATATCGACGACCTTTCCGTCGATATCAGTTTTGATATCGACGACCTCTTTATTGCTTCCCCTTTTCAAAACCAAAAACACCTACATTTAAAAACAAACAAATATATATGAAAATGTAATGATCCCAAAATTTAGTTGAGCAAGTGACTAAAGACTTTTTGAAAGAAAAGACATTTGAAAATACTGAATAGTACAAGAAAAGAGTGAACAAAAAGAAATAATAATCAGAGGGAGGGTTATGGAACAGCCAAAACTGAGACAAATACTTTTGTAATTTCTTTACAGTAAATACAACATGCCCAGAGAATTAGCAGTATATCTAACATTGACTGATTGTGTGATGATATCTTCTGCAATTGGTCTGTTTCGACAGTGATATCAAAATATCATTACTGTCTCAACAGACCATAGCAGAAGATATCATCACACAGTCCGTCAATATTGGGTACTATAAATGTATCGTAAGTCTCTTGTGTTGTGTAATACGCATAGTGATTTCATCAAACCTGATGTAGAACGCGTAATCGGGTTTTTTTCTGCAATACCTTACTAACTGTTATAACATTATCTTTCTGTTGTTGTGCGGTAGACTTTGTGTAACTAAAATTGAATAACTAGCAATACATTATTGTTAGTGGAAAACAGCAAATATTGTTGTAATATAGAACATATAACTGACGGGTAATTTGTGCTCGTTCTTTTGGTGTCTGAGAAGTGGACGCGAAAGAGTTCTATGATTTGTGTGCGTGCGTCTCGTGCGTGCGGAGCGGGAATAGGGGTGGAGGTTGAGTAGTTGCAATGGTTAGATGGTGGGGGGAAGGAAAGGAGGGGGAGAGGGGGCGGAGGGGGGGGGGGGTTCTGTAAGAGACAGAAACGGAGACAGAAACAGGCAGACAAAGTTGTGTGCCGAATATTCTGAACGCCTGACAGGTTAGCTTATGTCTCTTTGTCGCTCTGTCTCTGTCTCTGCCTGTCTGTCTGTCTACCTGTCTGTCTGTCTGTCTCTCTCTCTCTGTGTCTCTCTATGTCTCTCGCTATCTCTGTCTCTCTGTGTCTCTCTCTGTCTCTGTCTCTCTCTGTCTCTCTATTTCTCTCTGTCTCTCTCTGTCTCAAACAAAGGTGTAATGATGCATAGAATTATGTCAGGGAATGCACCTACATTCATTGCCTCAGATTTCAAACTGAATAATTCAATAAAACTAAACAAATTAATTACCCCAACCCCTAGAATTGACCTTTACAAATCAAGTCTTTCTTATTCTGGCGCCTTATTGTGGAACTCCATTCCTGATTTAATTAAAATGCAATTCAGTGAAACTTCCTTCAAAGAAATGTATATGCTGTTTCTCTTGGAAACAAGTAAATAATTATGTGATAATAATACATCATTGCTTGATATTCATAATGCATTTTGAATGTCTTTTTAACTGTTTGACATGTTAATTATATAAATTGTATTGTAATTAACTTAATTTCTATTTCTTCTTGTTATTAATCGAGTTACCCTCAATGGGCGAGGGCCGGACGAAAAAAAGCATGTATATTTTGCTTATTCTGTTACCCTCGATAAATAAATAAAGTTCAAAGTTCAAAGTTCTCTCTTTCTCTCTGTCTTTCTGTCTCTCTCTCTCTCTCTCTCTCTCTCTCTCTCTCTCTCTCTCTCTCTCTCTCTCTCTCTCTCTCTCTCTCTCTCTCTCTCTCTCTCTCTCTCTCTCTCTCTCTCTCTCTGTGTCTCTCTCTTAATCCCTCTCTCTCTGTTCTCTGTAAAGCTTATAATTACTCGCTCGTCTTTGTTGCGTTTTGTGTTTTGATTCACCTTGCATGACTTTGGTCGTTTAGTACCATTGTTGTATCTATATATACATACGACTTGTGTCTGTCTGTGTGTGTGTGTGTGTGTGTGTGTGTGTGTGTGTGTGTGTGTGTGTGTGTGTGTCCGCGATGCACGGCCAAAGTTCTCGGTGGATCTTTTCAAATTTGGAGACCGTATTCAGCTACACCCCGGACACAACCTCATCGATGAAATATTTCAACACGTGCTCTCAGCGCGCAGCGCTGAACCGATTTTGGTTTTTCTCTGTTTTTCTCTGGATCCATTCCCAGTAACTCTTCCTTATCTTCTCCAGTGTTTTCAGCGTTTATCTCCCTTCCTTCGTGTGGCGTCAATCCATATTCCCGTTACTACGTTACTATTTTTAGAATGTCGCGATTGCACCCGTAAGTTGTCCTTACTGTAAAAGTGAAAAGGTCGAATCAATTTATAGCCACGCGAAAAATACACTGTCATCTATCTCTATATATTTATAGATATAGATATACATATATATATATATATACGGCTTCTCTGTGTGTGTGTGTGTGTGTTTGTGTGTGCGTGTGGGCAACACCTGTGGATTGTAGAGTTCTGTTTGTGATGTGGTCTAGCGGCCATTGGTGTGTCTGTATGTTCAGGCCTTCCTTCGAGAAGCCATAACAGATATTCTCAATCCCGTTTGAGTGGATTTCGCCTTCAAAGGTGATTGTGGTGTTTTGGCACTCGGTTACATTTGGCGTCGTCGACAGCGATGGGACTCGACATGAAATGTTCAGGCCACTGAATCATTTTCGTGCTGTTCCCATTCCACCTGGGAGGGACCTAAGTTCATTCAAAGGGGGTCGAGTGTGACAGGGAGACTACCGTCGCCCTTCACAGCAGACTCTGCAGAGTTGTTCGCCTTAGAAGTTGTGGGCTTTCCTTGCATGTACCCGTAAGTTGTCCTTACTGTAAAAGTGCAAAGGTCGAATCTATCTATCGAAAAATCCACTGTCATCTATCTCTATATATTTATATATATAGATAGATATATACGGCTTCTGTGTGTGTGTGTGTGTGTGTGTGTGTGTGTGTGTGTGTGTGTGTGTGTGTGTGTGTGTGTGTGTGTGTGTGTGTGGAGGCAACACCTGTGGATTGTAGAGTTCTGTTTGTGATGGGGTCTGGCGGCTTTTGTCTGTCTGTATGTTCTGGCATTTGAGAAGCCATAGCAGATAATATAGGGCTTAGAATTAAGCTCTAAAATTCTCAATCCCGTTTGAGAGGACTTCGCCTTCAAAGGTGATTGTGGTGAACCACCACGCTGTCTGTCTCTGTCTCGCGATTCACCTTGGCGAAGCCGGGTATTCCTCTAGTTATCATTATATGGAACATGCCCCTAATGGTTTCCCCGTGAGGGCGTTAAAAAACAGTTGATTTTGTCATCATGGAGGGTTACGGGAAATGAACCTTATCGTGCGTGTATGCCTTCACGTGTTAAAAAGAAAACAAATCCAATTAACAATCTTTTGTTCGTGTCTATCATGTGGACACGTGTCATGGTCTTGCCTTGCATGTGCAACTGAGATTTTCTCTGCTTCTGTACACTTACGACATCAATCTTGCTATTTTGGGAAACACCGAATGCTTTGCAAAAGTTGCGTAGATCTACAATAGTCTGAATTATGCAATGGTATTAAAAACAACTAAACTGGTCAAGAATTGTACAGACGTGTTAACTAAAAATGTAGATACGCGTCCTAGAAATAGAAAATGTTACAAATGCATTGTGTCGAAAGGGGAGGATATGACATGAAGATTGAAGAGGTGTGTGTGTGTGTGTGTGTGTGTGTGTGTGTGTGTGTGTGTGTGTGTGTCTATGTGTGTGTGTGTGTGTGCGTGCGTGCGTGCGTGTGTGCGTGCGTGCGTGTGTGTCAGTGTGTGTCAGTGTGTGTCAGTGCTTATGTCTGCGTGACCGACTGACACAGAGAGAGAGAGAGAGAGAGAGAGAGAGAGAGAGAGAGAGAGAGAGAGAGAGAGAGAGAGAGAGAGAGAGAGAGAGAGAGAGAGAGAGAGAGAGAGAGAGAGAGAGAGAGAGAGAGAGAGAGAGAGAGAGAGAGAGAGAGAGAGAGAGAGATACCGACAGGGACAGTGACAAAAACAGAGGGACGGAGACAAAAATATCACTCTGACAAAAACAGAGCTTCTGTTTCTTGTTTTGCCTGTAAAACTTGGAAGGGTCATATGTTCTCACGGAGGTCAGTTTCCGCCTTGACAGCCGAGTGTTCACGACCGCAATTCCAACTGCGGATACTACGGTAAAAGAAAGTGCGGTAACTTTTCCGTTGTCTTCACTTTTGTTGGTTGCTTGATTGTAAACAAAATTAAAATCACCGCTTGAAAAAAAAAGTCTTAACAAGCTGTCAGCAAGAATAAACAAATCATATCTGTTATTAAAAGAATATAAATAGTGCAACGTATAGGCTATTTCGCCCGTCTATTCAGCCGGAAAATGTCAATAATATGAAATAACAAGTCGCGTAAGGCGAAACTACTACATTTAGTCAAGCTGTGGAACGCACAGAGTGAAACTGAACGCACTCCATTTTTCACAATGACCGTAGTCCGCCGCTCGTGCAAAACGCAGTGAAACTGACGAGCCTGTTTAGCGCGGTAGTGGTTTCGCTGTGCTGCATAGCACGCTTTTCTGTGCCTCTCTTCGTTTTAACTTTCTGAGCGTTTTTTTAATCCAAACATATTGTATCTATATGTTTTTGGCATCAGGAACCGACAAGGAATCAGATGAAATTGTTTTTAAATCGATTGCGGAAATTTAATTTTGATCATAATTTTTATATTTTTAATTTTCAGAGCTTGTTTTTAATCCGAATAGAACATATTTATATGTTCTTGGAATCAGAAAATGATGAAGAATAAGATGAACGTAAAAATAAATTCAATTACAATTTTCAGATTGTTAATGACCAAAGTCATTCATTAATTTTTAAGCCACCAAGCTGAAATGCAATACCAAAGTCTGGCCTTTGTCGAAGATTGCTTTACAAAAATGTCAATCAATTTAATTGAAAAATGAGGGTGTGACAGTGCCGCCTCAACTTTTACAAAAAGCCGGATATGACGTCATCAAAGACATTTATCCAAAAAATGAAAAAAAGTCTGGGGATATCATACCCAGGATCTCTCATGTAAAATTTCATAAAGATCGGTCCAGTAGTTTACTCTGAATCGCTCTACACACACACACACACACACACACACACACACACACACACACACACACACACACACACACACACATACACCACGACCCTCGTCTCGATTCCCCCTCTATGTTAAAATATTTAGTCAAAACTTGACTAAATGTAAAAAGGAAGTAATCAGCACACGATCAAAAGCACTGAAGACAAGTCAAACTGCATGGAAAGTTTTCAAAGTCCAATGGGAAATCGAGTGACCAAAAATAAATAAATAAATAAAACAATAAAAACAAGTCGCGTAAGGCGAAATTACAACATTTAGTCAAGCTGTCGAACTAACAGAATGAAACTGAACTCACTGCATTTTTACAGCAAGAGCGTATACTCGTAGCATCGTCAGTCCACCGCTCGATGCAAAGGCAGTGAAATTGACGAGAAGAGCGGGGTAGTAGTTGCGCTGAGAAGGATAGCACGCTTTTCTTTATCTCTATTCTTTTTAACTTTCTGAGCGTGTTTTTAATCCAAACATATCACTTCTATATGTTCTACACACACACACGCACAGACAGACAGATACACACACACACACACACACACACATACACACACACACATACACCACGACCCTCGTCTCGATTCCCCCTCTACGTTAAAACATTTAGTCAAAACTTGACTAAATGTAATAAAAAGAATTAATAAATGACCAACCTAAAAAAAAAGTCCAGAAAAAACCCTGCCCAAGACAGGTCAAGTTGGAAGATTTCCAGCGACAGGTCAACTTCGACCGTAGAGGTCACATGCACTTTTGTCCAACATAAATGATTGACACCGAGCATATAGCTTTCGACGTGAACAGACAGCTGAACAGACGCCCACACGTCTGCCCCCCCCCCCCCCTTCCAACGCTCCCCTCCTCCATCTTGCCTATCTTTCCTTTTACAACTGTAAACGCCCCCCACCCCGCACTGTCTCCATTTTTCGAATGTCTGGGTCTTTTTGGGTCAAAACCTGGTCAGTTCTCACGCAGGTAAAATAAGTCGCAGTTGTTGGGCTTCTTTTGTGTATGCTGGGTGTGTGTCGGGTTACATGACTTCCATGCAGAACGTCTTGTGCCGCGTTGGTGCTTATTCTGTCTGGTTGGCTGCTTGGTTGGTTATTAGGTTGGCTTAGGTGGTTGATAGCTTGGCTTATAACCCTGGCTGGTGTCGCGCGGGTGTGTGTGTGTGTGTGTGTGTGTGTGTGTGTGTGTGTGCGTGCGTGCGTGCGTGCGTGCGTGTGTGTGTGTGCGTGCCTGTATGAATATATGTCTGTCTGTGTGCGCGCGTGTGTGTGTGTGTGTGTGTGTGTGTGTGTGTGTGTGTGTGCGTGTGTGTGTGTGTGTGTATGTCTGTCTGTGTGCCTGTGTGTGTGTGTGTGTATGTCTATTAAAATTTACTATTACTCTTACCCGTGATTGGAAGCAGGAACAAGAAGAAAAATCTAGAGTGGTTGTGTGCGAAGGGGGGGGGGGGGGGCGGGGGTGCGGAGGGGGAGTATAGAGAAAATGTGGAAGCAGGTCAGATACTTATAGACGCCCGATCCTTATTTTTTGGAACCAGCTAATTCCTAAATCTAGCAAGACTTCAAAAATATGTCATTCCGGGCATAGCAGTCGATCAGCTTTCGTTGTTCAAGATTGCAAACATCAGCGTATAGTTGGCAGCTGAAACCATAGAGACGCACTATTGCTTTGTTTACGGTCTTAGACAATGCGTGGACTATTTTTAGGTGTTGTGTCTTTTATGGGAATATTCTTAGAGAACAACAACCTTTTTTGCGTTGTGTGTATCTTGTAGTGCTAAGGCCAAAAAAAAAAAGGTCTGTTTACGGTAACATAGGCCAAAAATATAGGGTCGGTAGGTCGGAATTTTTATTTTTTATTTTTTTTTCCAAAAAACCATATTTTTACGTTATTTTGCAAAAAAAACCAAGATTTTTTTTTTTTTTTTTTTTTCCCCAAATGCCCAAAAAAAGTCTAGGGTCGCGCGAAAAAAATAGGGTCGGTCGGGTTACCGTAAACAGACCTTTTTTTTTTGTGCCTAATATCAGAGTGGATGTTGGCGGAAGTAAGGTGGTTAATTTGCATTATTTATTTTTTTTTTTTTTTTTTTTTTTTCTTTTTTTTTTTTTTTTTTTTTTTTTAAATCTCAGTTGCATGCAGGCTGCTTCAACCCTTTTTTTTTTTGGTTTCTTTCTTTTTTCTTTTTTTGTTGTTGGTGGGGAGCATCCTTCTTCATTGATTTTTTTTAAATTTTTTTTTTAAGTAATGTTTTTACTATAACATTAACATTACTATATCTAAATGTATTTTAAGCAACTTTTCTATATAACAATTCCTTCTCAAAAATGCATACAATATCCAGAGGGGAGCCATATCTATAAATACCAACACACATTTTGGCTATCACAATCAAATAATTCACATAACTTATTAGTGCCTTGGAACTTTGTGAATTTTCAAATACGCCCAAAAAAACTTCCTTTACGGTAATTTTAATAATCATATTATATTTACAATTCACTTTATCCTCAACGCATTTCCAAATGGACATAATTTTCGGGCAAAAGTAAAAAAAATGTTCAATATAATCAATTTCGTTCTCACAGTGAGTACAGCAATTACTCACGGAAATGCCTATTTTATACAATAAAATATTTGTGGGGTAAATATTGTGCAATATTTTCCAATGCAGCATTCGCAATCTTGTTTCAGTGGTTACTTTGTTTACCATTAACCATTGCTCTTTTCCCGGCCTGAAATCAAATTTATGTTCCCAAAATTTAACTACAACCGGCTCCACATATTTTTCCTTTATAATTAATTTGCGAAATTGACAAGGCTTACTCAGGTTCTTTAAATCGTTGAATCCACATACATTTCCATTTGCAGAGCGTAGTGTTGCTGCTTTAACTGCTGTACAAATCACCCTATATTCAAAGAATCTTGTGGGCTTACATCCAACCTTCTGCTGCATAATATTAAAGGGCACAATCTCATTACCAACATATACATCCTTTACTCGACAAATGCCTGCTTTAATCCAGTCGCTAAAAAACAGGGTTTGGCCGCAATAGATTATATCCTTGCTGTTCCATAAACACGTATCTCTTAATAACATGTCTCCACCTACTGCTCTCTGAATCATGTCCTTATTTTTCAACCAACAAATTAAAACTTGTTTCCAAAATACATTTTTAATTAATCCCAATCCTTTAAAATTTTTTACCGTGGTGTTAGATTGGAAGCAACACAACCTTTCACCAAGCTTCGAGAACATATGTATCGGTATTTGTTTCCAACTTTCCTGCTTTTCGTTCAATAAATTTGCCGCCCAGGACAACAAACAAGAGGACTGCATATCAATGACATCAATCATTTTTAAACCCCCATCAGGAAACTCTTGACACATCACTTTTCTTTTAACTTTCTCAAATGCCTTAGTGTTTGAAAATCGTTTTTTCCAAATAAATCTGTAAAACATAGTATTTATCTCAGTCAATACCTTTTCGGGTATTACCAGTGCTTGCAACGGATAAATAATCTGCGATAACAAAAGAGATTTCACAATGCATATTTTCCCCATGATACTACAATTTCGTTTAAACCATTTTACAATGTTGCGTCGTATATTTTCAATACGGCTTGTCCAGTTTTCTTCAATCTCAGAGACCGATGAGGAGCTACTGAAATAAATTCCCAAAATCTTCACTTTTGTAGTCCACCTTAACCCGCACTCATTTTCATTACCATATTTATTACTGCCCAAGGCCATGATTTCAGTTTTTTGTCTATTCATTGCCAAACCAGAGAATTTGGAAAAATAGGTAACAAGGGTTAATGCGTTTTTTAACTCATCCATATCGTTCAGAAATAGGGTCACATCATCAGCATATAATAATATCTTAAAGAACATATCATAATTATCATTAGTTTCTTTTGGCAGAGGCAGACCCTTAATTGAACCATCATTTCGAATTTTCAAGGCCAACAATTCTAATGCAAGGATGAAGGCCATCGGTGAAAAAGAACAGCCCTGTCTGATACCTGCGTTCAATTCAATACATTCCGATAACCAGCCCATAAAATTGATACAACTTTCCGATTTATACAATAGAATCTCTACCCATCTTACAAAGACGGCACCAAAATTAAATCGTTTAAATGCATACACAATATACTCTTTGGAAATCGTGTCAAATGCAGCTTTATAGTCCAGTGCTACAAGGAACCCAGGTTTATTATATTCGTTTACATACGATACTAAATCGTCTATTTGCCGGATCCCTGAACTAATGGTTCGACCCTTCAGAAAACCATACTGATCTTCACCAATAATATCTAAAATAACTTTAGATAGGCGAACTGAAAGAGTCTTCGCCAATATTTTATAATCAGTGTTTTATTGGTCCTTGATGGGAACTGTCAACAGGATTTCCGTTTTGGGTGAAACATCATGACCTTTATTGTTTGTTGTTGTTGTTTTTGGTCGGTTTGGGTATTTTTCAAACTTGGTTGCTTGTTTGTTTGTTTGTTTGTTTGTTTGTTTTTTTGTTTGTTTGTTGGTCTGTTTGTGTTGTTTTCTTTCGTAGTTTCTTTTTTCACTTCTTTTCTTTCCTATTTTCTCTCTTTTCTTCTTAATAATAATAATAATTGTCAGTAAGTACTGGTGTCACATGACTGATGTGAACCAGTTGATTGGCTAATGGCGATGCGCTAAAACTGTTAGCGCACTCTTGGAGTGCGCTAACTTTTCCACAGAGCGTATTCTTGCGCCCTTTGCCTAAGCAAGACTGTGCTCTCATCCTCAGAATTAATTAATGACATGTAGCTTATATTCTCCACAATACCAAATGACCATAAATTCCCTGCTTCTCAATTAAAGCAGAAGTGGTTTTTTTTCTGACAGATTGCATGTGCCTGTGCCAGTGCCAGTGATCTAAAAAAATAGAAGCCGCTGTGTTTCATCTAATTTTTGCCGACTTGCATAGATTCTTCTCATATGCCGTGTTAGTGGCATGTAGCTTATCATCCACATTACCAAATGATGAGTTAGTATACAATTCCCAGCGGCTAACAGAAAACACAAGTGTTATTCCGATAACGTACCAGCAAGACCAGTTTGGAAGACTGACTCGATCGACTCTGTAGCAGACAACACAGAAATACGACTACATCAGTTCAGTAAATGAATGGTTTCAGAATTATTATTTCAAAGCAAGAACAATCGTAATCGAAAACGTGTAAGGTTCAGAACGTTCTTACCATATATAAGATTTATTAGCAGCCTGCCTTATGCGTACAGACTCAGTGCAGACTGCAGTCGTTCCATTGCCCAGGTTGGCAGGTAGCCTAGCAGACGACATTAACCCCGCTCAGCAAATTAACATGTTGGGCAAATGTGAACGAAAAAACGATGGGGATATAATACGTGTAGGGTTCAGAGCATTCTTACCGTTCATATTTAGTATCAGACTCCCCGATGAGTGAAGATAGAACACGAGAAAAATATGCCACATTTGTTTTGAAAATGTGCGAACCGTCGAGTCCCGCTTTGAGTCAATTCAAGGGGAGTCACTCCGCATAGTCAATCCGTCGAAGCTCGACTGGAGGTTTCGAATCGCAAATAATGAAGAGCCTTTCTCCGAGTTCAAATGAGGTCTCTCTGAAAGATCATCACTGTTCAGATTAACGCTACACTGGAATTTACCAACAGAAATTAAAATGCGTGTGACGAAAGCACGACACACTTGAGACACCCCACACAAAAGTAGATCTTTACTGTGCACGACCTGACCACACAGTTATGCCTATTCAAATGCGCATTGCAAAATGTGCGTTTGGAATCTTCTTTTTTCTATGGCGGTACTGACAATATCGTTATTGAAACAATCCCAGTGCACTAAGGGATTTATAGAGCAAATCTCGAAAATAATTATTGAACTCAGCGCTATGCGCTTCGTTCAATAATGACTTTTCTCGATTTGCTCTATAAATCCCTTAGTGCACTGGGATGTCTCAATAACTTAAATAATAATAATAATAATAATAATAATAATAATAATAATAATGGACATTTGCTATAGCGCATAATCATATATATGCTCAACGCGCTTTACATATTAATTTCTTTCTTTCTCTCTTTTTCTTTTTCTTTGTGTGTAATCTCTTTCTCATTGTTTCTTGCTCTTTCCTCCTTTCCTTCCTTCTTTCTTTCCTTCTGTT
>NC_090248.1:21856631-21859131 GCF_037325665.1 Littorina saxatilis | reverse complement strand
CTGATTCCAAAAACATATAAATATGTTATATTCGGATTAAAAACAAGCTCTGAAAATTAAATATATAAAAATTATTATCAAAATTAAATTGTCCAAATCAATTTAAAAACACTTTCATCTTATTCCTTGTCGGTTCCTGATTCCAAAAACATATAGATGTGATATGTTTGGATTAAAAACACGCTCAGAAAGTTAAAACAAAGAGAGGTACAGAAAAGCGTGCTATCCTTCTTAGCGCAACTACTACCCCGCTCTTCTTGTCAATTTCACTGCCTTTGCCGTGAGCGGTGGACTGACGATGCTACGAGTATACGGTCTTGCTGAAAAATGGCAGCTACTTGACTAAATATTGTATTTTCGCCTTACGCGACTTGTTTTCTCATTCGTTTTCCCTTTGTTTTTCTTTGTTTTTATATTTAGTCAAGTTTTGACTAAATATTTTAACATCGAGGGGGAATCGAAACGAGGGTATGGTGTATGTGTGTCTGTCTGTCTGTGCGTGTGTGTGTGTGTGTGTGTGTGTGTGTGTGTGTGTGTGTGTGTGTGTGTGTAGAGCGATTCAGACTAAACTACTGGACCGATCTTTATGAAATTTGACATGAGAGTTCCTGGGTATGAAATCCCCGAACGTTTTTTTCATTTTTTTGATAAATGTCTTTGATGACGTCATATCCGGCTTTTCGTGAAAGTTGAGGCGGCACTGTCACGCCCTCATTTTTCAACCAAATTGGTTGAAATTTTGGTCAAGTAATGTTCGACGAAGCCCGGGTTTCGGTATTGCATTTCAGCTTGGTGGCTTAAAAATTAATTAATGACTTTGGTCATTAAAAATCTGAAAATTGTAAAAAAAAGTAAAAATTTATAAAACGATCCAAATTTACGTTTATCTTATTCTCCATCATTTGCTGATTCCAAAAACATATAAATATGTTATATTCGGATTAAAAACAAGCTCTGAAAATTAAATATATAAAAATTATTATCAAAATTAAATTGTCGAAATCAATTTAAAAACACTTTCATCTTATTCCTTGTCGGTTCCTGATTCCAAAAACATATAGATATGATATGTTTGGATTAAAAACACGCTCAGAAAGTTAAAACAAAGAGAGGTACAGAAAAGCGTGCTATTCTTCTTAGCGCAACTACTACCCCGCTCTTCTTGTCAATTTCACTGCCTTTGGCTGCCATGAGCGGTGGACTGACGATGCTACGAGTATACGGTCTTGCTGAAAAATGGCAGCTACTTGACTAAATATTGTATTTTCGCCTTACGCGACTTGTTTTATATTTAGTCAAGTTTTGACTAAATATTTTAACATCGAGGGGGAATCGAAACGAGGGTATGGTGTATGTGTGTCTGTCTGTCTGTGCGTGTGTGTGTGTGTGTGTGTGTGTGTGTGTGTGTGTGTGTGTGTGTGTGTGTAGAGCGATTCAGACTAAACTACTGGACCGATCTTTATGAAATTTGACATGAGAGTTCCTGGGTATGAAATCCCCGAACGTTTTTTTCATTTTTTTGATAAATGTCTTTGATGACGTCATATCCGGCTTTTCGTGAAAGTTGAGGCGGCACTGTCACGCCCTCATTTTTCAACCAAATTGGTTGAAATTTTGGTCAAGTAATGTTCGACGAAGCCCGGGTTTCGGTATTGCATTTCAGCTTGGTGGCTTAAAAATTAATTAATGACTTTGGTCATTAAAAATCTGAAAATTGTAAAAAAAAGTAAAAATTTATAAAACGATCCAAATTTACGTTTATCTTATTCTCCATCATTTGCTGATTCCAAAAACATATAAATATGTTATATTCGGATTAAAAACAAGCTCTGAAAATTAAATATATAAAAATTATTATCAAAATTAAATTGTCGAAATCAATTTAAAAACACTTTCATCTTATTCCTTGTCGGTTCCTGATTCCAAAAACATATAGATATGATATGTTTGGATTAAAAACACGCTCAGAAAGTTAAAACAAAGAGAGGTACAGAAAAGCGTGCTATTCTTCTTAGCGCAACTACTACCCCGCTCTTCTTGTCAATTTCACTGCCTTTGGCTGCCATGAGCGGTGGACTGACGATGCTACGAGTATACGGTCTTGCTGAAAAATGGCAGCTACTTGACTAAATATTGTATTTTCGCCTTACGCGACTTGTTCTTTCTTTCTAATTTCTCTCTCTTTTCTCTTACTTTTGTTCCTCGCTTTCTTCTTGTCCTCTTTTTCATCCTTCTACTTTTTTTTTCTTCTTCTCATTTCTTCTTCTCTTTCTTTATTCTTCGTTGTGTACTTCTTTTTGTATCTCCTCTTTCTCTTGCTTGTCCCGACGCTTGTTCCTTGTCCCAGTGTGCTTCCACGCCGCCCGCCCTGTCCCAGTAGTCACTGCTCCATCCACATCTGAGTTTCGTTCCGCTGCCAGACTTGTCGGTTTTACAGACACCAAGCCGGATGTCAGGTCGCTGCGGCATATACACACCTAGCTCTTGCTACCTCAGAAAT